>NC_060196.1:7864620-8159620 GCF_021184085.1 Oncorhynchus gorbuscha | reverse complement strand
TTTCTCTCTCGTTCCTCGCTCGTTACTCATTGTATAATAGTTTTGAGATGGAGAGAGAGACGCTTCCGATTGAAGTTGTCCCAGCACAACAGGCAAAGCTGGTTGAAATGACGTCATTTCAACCAGTTTACAACCACATGGTAGTACTCTGTGCATGTCCAAGATCGTCCAAATGTTTTCTAGATGCGTAAACACATCCCTGTGCACCTGGTAACATCATATTCTATCATTACGCTACATGTAGATGCTATTCCTCAGTGCTGTCGCTAGTAGATAAGTGATAAGTTATGCTACTAACCAAAACAAGACATTCCCCAAACATGCCTGTGGGTGATTCCGATACAGTGCCTTCAGAAAGTGGTCACACCCCTTGCCATTTTGTTGTTACAAAGTGGGATTAAAACGTATTTAATTATCATTTTTGGTCAACGATCTACACAAAATACTTTAATGTCAAAGTGGTAAATACTCTAATGTCAATGTGGTGATTCTGACAATACATGTTAGAATCACCTTTGGCAGCGATTACAGCTATGAGTCTTTCTGGGTACATTTCCAAGGGCTTTGCACACCTGAATTGTGCAACATTTGCCCATTATTCTTTTTAACATTCTTCAAGCTCTGTCAAGTTGGTTGTTGATCTTTGCTAGACAGCCATTTCAAGTCTTGCCAAAGACTTTCAAGCAGATTTACGTCAAAACTGAAACTAGGCCACTCAGGAACATTCAGTGTCGTCTTGGTAAGCAAATCCAGTGTTACGGCTGTGTAAGGCAGGCGAAGTCAGGTGCAGGAGAGCAGAGTAGAGTAAACAGGCGCACTTTTATTCCGGTAAAAAATAGGCGCAACATGACATCTAAGTGCCCAAAAAACACAGAATGCGAATGCAAACGTATAGCGCGCGAACATACACCATTACAATAAACAATTACACACAAAGACATAGAAGGGAACAGAGGACTAAATACATGCAGATTATGGAATGAAAACCAGGTGTGTATGAAACAAGACAAAACAAATGGATACATGAGAAATGGAGCGGCGATGGCTAGAAAGCCGCCCGAACAACAACGGAAGTCGTGACATCCAGTCTAGATTTGGGGGAGGGAATACAGTCAGTCTCAAAAGTGAACCAACAACCTAAAACGTGAGAACAGGATCCGTAATGGACCAGACACGGAAGTGAACCATATAGTTCACCTATGGTGAACGGGCCCGCACTCTGACACCACCACAAACTGAGGTACCCACCGTACCAAACAAACAAACAAACGAACACTCCACACAGGCTCTACCCATGAGAGGTTATGCCCTACTTGTCCAAAATAACCACCCTGCCACACACCGTGCAAACAGTAGCACTGTATCCTTTGCTAACAGTATCTAAAAATGACCAGATGTTGCTAATCCCTGGTCCCAGAGGGCTCTCCCAATTGTGTGGTATTTAAAACCGATTGGTTACTTTTCCCACCAGTATGCCACTGCCGATTATCGATATGCACAGAGCACTCACGTACTCGGAACCCCACCCGGGTCGAACAAGGCACACCCTTCCCAAATTCAGTGTTTTGCAGCACACAAACCACACATGCAGCTGACTGGAGAAGTGACTTTTACCCAAGTCAATTACAACAAAACCAAGATCATTAATTGACAGTACAACGAGGCTCGTTCATCACATTTCAGAAATATCCCTTGGTGGGAGAAGCCAGAAAAGTCTCCACCACAGAGGGGTCAACACAATTGACTCGCCTCCGGAGAGCTGATTCTGAAGCTTCGCTAAACAAACATGGCTGAAAACCTTAGTGTCTCATCCTCTTTGGAATTTCCAGATGGACTAAAGAAGAGAGAATTGAGAAATAAAAGCTGGTTTATTACATGTTGCCACAGGGAGACGCCTCCAGCACAGAAGCAGATATCATTTTGACTGGCCTCTTGGAGACGTGGTCCTTTTATATTCTAAGTCAGACAACACCAAATGTTCTGGAAACACCAGACCGAGAGGCTCGCAGTTCAAAACCAAGGCAGCGGCTTTGTCAGCTGCTACAGAATCGGTGTCCACAGAAGGTCATCCATACAACCGTGAATAATCAGCGTGTCCTTGTACCTCCAGTCTGGCGTCAATCACTATCAACCGATATAAGCATAATCCATAACATTCAGTATAACACCTAGTGACCATCAACATGCACCTTGAGTGTCATAAATAGAACACTGGGAATGTATTACAGAGAGGGGAAATATATCAATATGCGAAATATTGTTTTAATCACTCTGAACGCGATTATGTAACAGTGATAGAACTGTTAGCTAGGCTAGCTACAATGGACAACATCACACATGATCTCTACCCCCAAAGCCAAAACACCGTTGACATGACATCAGTTTGTTTTCTTTACCATTGAGAAGAAACGGTTGGCAGGATGCTGCTTGATGTACAACCGCAGCAAAAGCTGCAGGCGCTCACAGGCCCCGCTTTAACTGGCAGCTGCCTCTAATGGGACCAGGGACTTTGGAATGTAGGTGGACCCACTGCAGTGTTCGGTACAGGCTTCTTCCTTCACTGGCATGTTGTGCAATGACTGACTGATTGACGAACTGACTGACTGACTGACAGCTCCTATATTGGATCGCGGTATGTTTGATGCAAATCATTGTTTTGGTTCACCCTGTTCTTCATGATGTGTGGTAAGAGGAGCCTAACCTGAAATGTACCAAGGGTATCAGTTGACAATAATCTTGGAGCATTTTGGGGGGGGAAGAAAAACACACACGTAGGCATTTTAAATACTTTATTTGAATCCACAAATTGCATTACATTAAGATGGATAAAAACTATTTTAAGGGTCTTGGATACAAGAGCATTTTAAGGATACAAAAAGCACCTTCTCCACAAAGCAAGGCTGCCAGTAACAGCTGAAACCGAGCAGTATTTCGGCCAGTTGCTTTGCTCTCTGCAATCTGAAGGCCACTCACCATATGTACGTTGCCGAGACTGTCAAATACTACTGTCACCAACTTGCACTTATATCCAAGGCTGTCCAAGCGTGATCTGAGGGGCTGGTATTTGAGAAACTTGTCAGCAAAGGCCCGGCTCCATGTATCCATCGAAATGAACAGCCCACCTCAAATCAGCACCTCCCTTTGGGCTCGCCCCACAGCAGCAGTAACTAGCTTATTCTGCATACAGGAAAACACGCTGTCAACTATATCAGACCAGGCTATTCTGACGAGAACATTTGTATGTGTGCTGTCTGTGAGACCACCTGTCTTACCTCAGTAGATACCAGGTCGACAAGGCAGACATGTCTAGCAATGTACAAGTATTTCTATGAACGGCAAACATTGACAACATGTGCATCAGACTTCTGTATTTTAACTCGGGGTGTAAAATGCAGAAGGGATCATGGTTTGCAGGATACCAGGGTTGTATTTTGCGGGTAGAATAGAACAGGTGTTGACCTTACCGTGAAAGGCTTTCTTACAAGCCCTTCACCAACAATGCAGTTTTTTAGAAAATTAAGAGTTGAGAATATATTAACTAAATAAGTTTTAAAAAGTAATACAATAAAATAACTAATGAGGTTATATACTGGGGGTTCTGGTACTGATTCATGTGTGGGGGTACAGTTTAATCATGGTAGTTGAGGTAATATGTACATGTAGATAGTGACTATGCATAGATAATAAACAGCTAGTAGCAGCAAAGTTTAAAAAAGGGGTGTTCAACGCAAATAGTCTGGGAAGCCATTTGATATTAGCTGTTCAGCAGCCTTATGGCTTGGGGGTAGAAGCTGTTCAGCTGCCTTATGGCTTGGGGGTAGAAGCTGTTCAGCAGCCTTATGGCTTGGAGGTAGAAGCTGTTCAGGAGCCTTTTTGGACCTAGACTTGACGCTCCGGTACCGCTTGCCGTGCGGTAGCAGAGAGGACAGTCTATGACTAGGGTGGCTGGAGTCTTTGGCCATTTTTAGGGCATTCCTATGACACCGCCTGGTATAGAGGTCCTGGATGGCAGGAAGCTTGGTCCCAGCTATGTACTGGGCCACAAGTACCACCCTCTGTAGCGCCTTGCGGTCGGATGCCAAGCAGTTTCCATACCAGGCGGCAATGCAACCAGTCAGGATGCTCTCAATGGTGCAACTGTAGAACCCCTTGAGGATCTGAGGGGCCATGCCAAATCCCCTGAGTGAGAATAGGCGTTGCCGTGCCCCCCTCGGTCTGTCTGGACCATGACAGTTTGGTGATGTGAACACCAAGGAACTTGAAGCTCTCAACCTGCTCCACTACAGCCCTGTCAATGATAATGGGGGCATGCTCGGCCCTCATCTTCCTGCAGTCCGCAATTATCTCCCCTGTCTTGATAACATTGAGAGAGAGGTTGTTGTCCTGGCACCACACCGCCATGTCTCTGATCTCCTCCCTATAGGCTGTCCCATCATCGTCAGTGATCAGGCCCACCACCATTGTGTCGCCAGCAAATATATATATATATATATTTTTAATTTGACCTTTATTTAACTAGGCAAGTCAGTTAAGAACAAATTCTTATGTTCAATGATGGCCTAGGAACAGTGGGTTAACTGCCTTGTTCAGGGGCAGAACGACAGATTTTTACCTTGTCGGCTCAGGGATTCGATCTTGCAACCTTTCAGTTACAAATCCAATGCTCTATCCACTAGGCTGCCTTCCTACCCCAATGTAATGATGGTATTAGAGTTGTGCTTGGCCATGCAGTTGTTGGTGAACAGGGAGTACAGGAGGGGACAAAGCAGGCACCCCCTGAGGGGCCCACATATTGAGGATCAGAGTGGCAGACCCGCTGCCTCACCACCCCTACCACCTGGGGGCGGCCCGTCAGGAAGTCCAGGACCCAGCCGCAGAAGGAGGTGTTTAGTAACAGGGTCCCTAGCTTAGCATTTTGTATGTGGTGTGGGATTTTTCATCATGTTGTGTTCTTGGTGACTCTTAACTCCCAAGAAACCGTACAGTGTTATTATAGACTGTCATTAATCATACTAGGTGTGTTTTGTTATGCATCATTCAAGACTCTGGAGGTGAACATACCCAACAATATATATGACGTCATGGCTGAGAATAAAACGCCCCAAGGACAACAACAGCAACACAGTACCAAGTCAAAGATACAATGGACAGAACTGCAGATTATACAGCAAGCAGAGTTAGTTGAGAAAGTCGGGAAAAGTATGTTAAAATCATGTTTTAAATCATGTAGCCCTTTACACTCGTACCTGTATACAAGTTGAAAATGGCAGATTTGGGCAATAATAAGCGCCTAAATTGGAACATAGTGGCTGTTTCAGTAAGGGTTCTGTCTCTGCGCTTCACAGCGCTGTATGGGTTTTTATTGACAGCCATACTGAACTTGAGCACCGCTCGCAACAAAAATTTGCCGCCATCCCTTCCAGTAATTGGGCAACTTTTGCACATTTTTTGTTGTCCATGTCAGGGGAACTGCTGTAAATTAAGAGGACTGGATGTATTTTGAAAGATGAGATGTTGAGGATTATAATAAATACCGCTTTGATGTCATACAAGCAAGCCACACACCTGTGAGTCCAAATGTGCAATTCACCTTTCCAAATCAACGTTTATGATCAATATGTATGATGTACAGTTGCAAGATGACGTCATATCCTGGGGTCCTCTGAACAGAATGAGCCTATGTTTGTTTATTGCGAGAGAAAAAAATTACGCATCACACGCACCTGAATGCACCTAAATTACGATCGTTTTTTCTGAATTTCCTTGTGAAAGCCTAACATTGTGAGATCGTATTTTATAACAGCTAGTTATGTTGGCAATGGAACAAGCTTTCAGATCATGCTCACCTGACCTTGATTGCGATTTATAATGGACCGTTTTTGGATTGTGTAAACAACAACCGTAATTGGGTGATTCTGCAACTACAGGAACTTCTATGGTCCTCAGGGTCAATTTTTGTGGGTTTTTGTTGTTGTTGTTTTTTTAAACATGTTTTTTCTTTATATGTTAAGTTCACACTACCATCATCCCAGATTTTTTTAACACCTCTCAATCTAGTACTTTAGCTATTTCTCAGATGCATTTTATACCTCAATTTCACTGTTTTGCCCTTGTCCCAGACCCAGACTTTTGGGCTTCCACTATGTTTTTCTACGAGAAAACATGAATAATTACACATTATGTAATGTTATCTTCTAGAGAAAGAGTCAAATACATCAAATCTATATCAATATGTGAGGTGAGTATGCCCTTTATATTGTTACTTACACAAAATATACCTGTCCTTTGGTAGGGGTGTCATTTCCACCACTGAGGGCAAATTCCTCTATTTAGTTTCTATGTCTGTGAACTCTGGAATCTTAATGCTTAACAATGGTTGTTGTTCAAAATGGTTGCAATAAAATATTGTTTTCCTACATTTTTTTTTGTTGACATAGATGTTATTTCCACCACACCCATATTTTTTAGGTAAATTTGTATATTATGTGTAACTTATATTGATCTACTTGTTTAAGATAGGGAAATCATATGGTTGTTATCATAATCTCACTAAATGGTTGGATGGAAATATCTTATTTTGTTATGATAAATAAATATTTTCAGTTGTCACAAAGGCAAGTCCATACATTCAGGCGTTGTGTTGAATTATTAATTTTAGGAAAACCTTAAAAAGCACTTAAACAAATGTTCAATGCAAGACAAATGTATAAGAAATGTGTTATAAATTAATTGTATAATATTTAATGTTCAACTAAAATGGATGTTTAATGGCTGTCTGAGACAAATGACAAAAATATATAAATTCCTGAATAGTACGATCACAGCGATTATCAGATATTATTTCTAAGACAAACCAAAGACAATTATAATACTGGTAAAATGTTTTTTTCAATACATTTTTATTTCTGAAATCTTGCATGGCCAAAGTGCCCGAAGTTGCAGAATCACCCAATTGTGTTATGGCAGGGATACAGGGCTGTGTTCCAAACTAAATAACGACAAGTGAGCTTGTTCCTCAATGGCACAGCTAGGAGAGCTCACAAAGGTACCTTTTATAGTTGAAAACATTTCTTTTGAGTCATAAAAGTGCATTGAAATTGCTTAGGAACTGTGCACACTTTGGAGAGGTGTGTGGCCACTTGGAGACACCAGTTAATCTTCTCATTCAAACCTTTGTAATGTTTGTCTTGTGTTGCATCTACCCCACATTTTACAGGAATAGCCTTATCATGTTACTGAATGTATCCAGAGTATTTTCAGATTTCTATTTCAACAAAAGTGGCAAAGTACACTATATGTAAAGTGCACATTAACATCAACAGTGTAATGTTTGGATTCAGTCTTGTGTCAGGTGAACTGTTGTGTCCTCACCTTTGGTCTAATAATTGTCCTATTACCTCCAAACTGTTCATTAACCATTTCTAAAATGGTTATGCATTTTCATACTTCTTCTCTAAGAAACATTTCAAATTAGCCCTATCCATATAGGCCAATTCCCACACGGGTGAAAGGTGAAAGCATTTGGTTCAGTATTATACTGTAATAACCAATTAAGACGGGCAGTATATCATTCACTGTGGTTCCAAATAAGGGAAGAGCAGTCTGACATGTTATGTTATCAGCACTCTGTTCGAGCTGCTTAGGCATAAGGGGAAGTACAAGTATGCCTGAAACTGCAAGATAACGGTTGGTTGTGTTTTATGATAAATTAACCCATATTGTCATGTTATTGCACATACTTTGCTTCCTGTGTGTCCCAGAGGCAAACCTGTAACTCCTATAGATCCCTTTCCTCCTTGTCCCTTTTGTGACAGTTTTTTAGCTGAAGTGGCAATAAGATTTGAAGTCAAGACTTTATACATTGTTTCCTGTACAATTCCAGCTATCATATTTATGCCCTCTCCTACAGGACTGACATTCAGCGGGAACACATGGGTGGTTTGGGAGTTCTCATAGTTATTCTCATTTTAACAGAAGGGTTCTATGTACAACCATATATCATATTTCCCAGCATGCACTGATGCAGGGTGATTTTCAGAATGGTTTGTTTTAATGTGTTTTTGCATATAGAGTAGAGGTCGGAAGATTACATACACCTTAGCCAAATACATTTAAACTCAATTTTTCACAACTGGTAGTATTTCCTTCAAATTGTTTAACTTAGGTCAAACGTTTCGGGTAGCCTTCCACAAGATTCCCACAATACGTTGGGTGAATTTTGGCCCATTCCTCCTGACAGAGCTGGTGTAACTGAGTCAGGTTTGTAGGACTCCTTGCTCGCACATGCTTTTTCAGTTCTGCCCACACATTTTCTATAGGGTTGAGGTCAGAGCTTTGTGATGGCCACTCCAATACCTTGACTTTGTTGTCCTTAAGCCATTTTGCCACAACTTTGGAAGTTTGCTTGGGGTCATTGTCCATTTGGAAGACCCATTTGCGACCAAGCTTTAACTGATGTCTTGAGATGTTGCTTAAATATATCCACATAATTTTATTTCATCATGATGCCATCTATTTTGTGAAGTGCACCAGTCCCACCTGAAGCAAAGCACCCCCACAACATGATGCTGCCACCCCCGTGCTTCACTGTTGGGATGGTGTTCTTCGGCTTGCAAGCCTACCCATTTTTCTTCCAAACATAACGATGGTCATTATGGCCAAACAGTTATATTTTTGTTTCATCAGACCTAGAGGACATTTCTCCAAAAAGTACGATCATTGTCCCCAAAGTACATTCAATCCGTAGTCTGGCTTTTTTATGGCAGTTTTGGAGCAGTGGCTTCTTCCTTGCTGAGCGGCCTTTCAGGTTATGTCGATATAGGACTAGTTTTACTGTGGATATAGATACTTTTGTACCTGTTTCCACCAGCATCTTCACAAGGTCCTTTGCTGTTGTTCTGGGATTGATTTGCACTTTTCGCACCAAAGTACATTCATCTCTAGGAGACAGAACCCGTCTCCTTCCTGAGTGGAATGACGGCTGCGTGGTCCCATGGTGTTTATACTTGCGTACTATTGTTTGTACAGATGAAAGTGGTACCTTTAGGCGTTTGGAAATTGCTCCCAAGGATGAACCAGACTTGTGGAGGTCAACAATTTATTTTCTGAGGTCTTGGTTGATTGCTTTTGATTTTCCCATGATGTCAAGCAACGGGTTAATGAGTTTGAAGTTATGCCTTGAAATACATCCACAGGTACACCTCCAATTGACTCAAATGATGTCAATTAGCCTATCAGAAGCTTCTAAAGCCATGACATAATTTTCTGGAATTTTCCAAGCTGTTTGAAGGCACAGTCAACTTAGTGTATGTAAACTTCTGACTCACTGGAATTGTGATACAGTGAATGATAAGTGAAATAATCTGTCTGTAAACAATTGTTGGAAAAATGACTTGTGTCATGCACAAAGTAGATGTCCTAACCAACTTGCCTAAACAATAGTTTGTTAACAACAAAATTCTGGAGTGGTTGAAAAACGAGTTTTAATGACTCCAACCTAAGTGTATGTAAACTTCTGACTTCAACTGTACCCATTGATTGGGTGATACATTTTATGCTACACAAAGATAAATAACATTGGATTAGTTTAAAAAAAAGAAATAAATCTGTTAGTAGTTGGACTTATTGCACGTGTTACTGAGATGCTTGCTCCAGTTTGAATACTGGGACTAAATCAAGGATCTGATCTTCCCTACCCTGGCAATTGTTTTGAATGCAGGTTGCGGTTGATTTAAACAATTCCACTCGTTGGATATCGTAACTCTGGCTCGATTCCAATAGCAATTACACATCACTTTGCGAGCCAGAATAATGTGACTTGCAGGCCTGACGTGGCCTGTAAACCAAGGGTTTCCTAACACCACTGTAATAGGGTTTAACTAAGCCCGTCAACAAGTGGCCTTACCATAGACAGCCTCCATTCATGGAGGGTTCTAAGAATAACCTTTATATAATAAAATGGTTCTTAGTAGAACCATATACAACGTGTTCTATGAAGAAACCTACATGGTAGACCCTCTGAAAAGGGTTCTACCTAGCACCAAAAAGGGTTCAGAAAAACTGAAAAACACTATATGGTTCTACTAAGCACACATTTGTTTAAGAATGCATGTAAACATTCTCTTTGAGCTCAATTCCCTTTGATTTGACTATGTTCCCAGAGGGATTTTTCCCCCATCTAATTTCACCTCTGTTCTCTTATACAAAGGTGTTGAGAGGTTTCAGAAACAAAGTGCCTTGCAGTACTCCATACAACAGGTTTCTCTTAAGGTTTGCCCTGACTCTATCCTTTTTTAAAGGGGAAAACTAATGATTGATCTTCACAAGGTGAAGGTTTTATGTATCCATAAAAGGAAGTTGAGCCCCATTATTTGGAGGGGGAAGCGAGTTCTCCTGAAATGCAATGTTCTGGAGATTGTTCTGGTTTAAACATAACTTGGCGGCCGGCCCAACACACACAAACACACAGCTTTTTCATGTTTGATTTAAGTCAAAATAGGGGGTAATATCTTTCCTTGGAAGATCAGGATTTTCCATGACGGGAAAGGCAGAGAGAATAAGTTACAGTACTCATTCATTTCTAGCAAGCAATATGAGATCTCAGTAAAAAACGGTAGATTCCACTATAGTGTGCACACACACACACACACACACACACACACACACACACACACACACACACACACACACACACACACACACACACACACACACACACACACACACACACACACACACACACACACACACACACACACACACACACACACACACAGAGGAAAAGTAACCTCTGTAACAATGCCTTTAGAGTGATTGCATTGTTGATAAGCGCCGTCAATGAAAAACACCTGAGATTTAAATGGGTACCATTTGGAGTATGTTGGTGAGTTATCATGACTGTGAACTTTGTTTATTCTTCTTTCTTTCTTTTCAGCTTTCCTTCATTCCCCCTACCAGCCAGTGTACACGGCCACAAAGCACGGGGTGATAGGCTTCTCCAGAGCCATTGCGGTGAGTTCTAATACCCCCCCAGGCTGTGTCACAGCCGGCCGTGACCGGGATACCAATGAGGCGGCGCACAATTGGTCCAGCATCATCCGGGTTAGGGGAGGGTTTGGTCGGCCAGGAATGTCCTTGTCCCATCGCGCTCTTAGCGACTCCTTGAGGTTGGTCGGGCGCACGCACGGTCGCCATTTGTATGGTGTTTCCTCTGACATATTGGTGCGGCTGGCTTCCAGGTTAAGTGAGCAGTGTGGCAAGAAGCAGTGCAGCTTGTTTTGGAGGAGGCATGACTCTCGACATTCGCCTCTCTTGAGTCCATACGGGAGTCGTAGCGATGGGACTGTAACTACCAATTTAGATATCATGAAATTGGGTAGAAAAAGAGGTAAAAGTACAAAAAAATGTGGTCCCATATTCCTAGCACGCAATGACCATCAAGCTTGTGACTCAAAAAATGTAATGGATGCATTTGCTATTTTGTTTGGGTTGTGTTTCAGGTTATTTTGTGCCCAATAATCTTCGAGTCACTTTTATTGTAAATACGAATAGAATATGTTTCTAAAGGCTTCTACATTAACGTGGCTGCTACCATGATTACGGATAATCGTTGATGTAGTCATTGTGAGCGATTAATATGGGAACAAACACTCAACTTTGGACTACTTTAATAGACATACAGTATGTAATCCAAAACC
The DNA here is from genome assembly GCF_021184085.1 of Oncorhynchus gorbuscha. Taxonomy (NCBI): domain Eukaryota; kingdom Metazoa; phylum Chordata; class Actinopteri; order Salmoniformes; family Salmonidae; genus Oncorhynchus; species Oncorhynchus gorbuscha. Next base: position 8,147,924 of record NC_060196.1, on the reverse strand, counting down.
AGTACACCTGATTTAAGTAATGAAGGTCTTGATGATTAGTTGACCAGTTGAATCAGATGTCGTAGTAGAATACGTGATATGTTGTAGTACTAGAATACGTGAATGGCTGGGGGTACTCCAGGAAAGGCATGGAAAACACTGGCCTAGACACATTCCTTTTCCCTGAGTGATTACGCTTGACCGTGTTCGGACATGTTTGTGCTCATCTTTCTCACACACACACACACATAACACATACATACACACTGGCACGTTGCTCCTTTCACAACCACACACACACACACACATACATACACACTGGCACGTTGCTCCTTTCACAACCACACACACACACACACACACACACACACACACACACACACACACACACACACACACACACACACACACACACACACACACACACACACACACACACACACACACACACACACACACACACACACACACCCTGACACGTCTGTGTTCCTTTCCTCTCCCCACGCAGGATGCAGCCGAGGTGGAGAACTATGGTGTGAGGATCAACACGCTGTGCCCTGCCTTCGTGGACACCCCACTCCTGCGCTCCGTGGAACACGAGGACAACATGGGCAAGTTTGACAAGTTCAAGGACGACTTAAAGAGGAGCGTGCACAAGTTCGGGGTGCTTCAGTGAGTTCCTATACATGTCGTGTAGAAGTTGCCTCGTTTCCCTCCTCTTTCACTCATTACCTACCACTTTCTTTATAACTCAGATTTACAGTAAACCTATGTGGTGTATATAGGATACTGCTTCAGATTAATGTATACAAGTGTTGGTTATACCTAAACAAGTCAGCACAGACCTAGAGTCAGCTTACCCTCCCCACATGGCCCCGCGAAACCACCCAAATACTAACTCCATTCTACGACATCAAGTAATACAGTATCTGGAGTAGCAAAGCCTCCCGTATCAGTGTCCATTTCCTCCTTAAATCCTCCCTCCACATAGTATGTGTGGGAGGCCATGGAGGTTGTTATCCCTCCTCGGTTTCCCTGTCTTATCTGGAGAGAGGAGAGAGGGGGCCCTGGAAGCTTCCTGGTGTGGTTGTGTCTTGTCCCCTCTCTATGTCACTGTGTTTCGAGTGCTTTGCACGACATCAGATAAGGTTTTCTACTTCAGAAGCAAACGGCGGTGGAGATATACAGATACAAACGTTGAGGGGTATTCTGAGGAAAGACTTAACTAACTTTGTCAATATTTATTTGAAATGATTAAGTTTGCCGCAATATGCATCCAAAACATGCAAAGACAAATATTGAGAAATACAGTGTGTTTGAGATAAGATGCACTTAAAATCATATGCAGGCCAAGTTTTGTTATTTATATCAGAATGCACTTCAGTCTTGAATGCTTACATTTACCAGCTCAGCTGCTTTAAAGTACAGTATTTCGCAATACCTTGTCCAAGCTGTTTGGCCTGGGGCAAGGCGATGTGATAAATCTGTTGGCTACGGCGTCAAAAAGAGGCCTTTTTAAATGTTGATCTTGTATCTCTTTCAGCCAGGAAATTGTTGAATTAAGTTACATCATGTTTCAGGAATTCTCTGATAAAATCATGAGGGCATTTTACAACCTAAATTGTTAGCCAGTCCAATTCAATCCATAAAAACCTTCAGGAATCGAAAGAGAATGTATGATCATGGCCTCTCTCTTTCCTGGGTCGTGTTCAATAGACACCAGGCGGAAAACAACCAAATGAACCAGGCGGAAAACAACCGAATGAACCAGGGAGGAACGATCTGGACACTGTGTTCCCTACCTAACACGACCCTGTTATCTCTATCTCTCAATCTCTATCCACAGACCGTCGCTGATCGCAGAGGGAGTGCTGCGCCTGATAACTGATACCGGTCTAAACGGCGCCGTGATGAAGATCACCTGCTCTAAAGGGATCCACTTCCACACCTACGAGCCCCTGTCCGCTTGAGAGGAACAACACGGAATACCGTCGGACTTCTGTCACCCACCCAGACAAAGGAACTTAAAGTGGTCGGAGTATGGAGTCACTCAGAAAGTAAACCCATGTGTCTATGGAATTGGTTGAAATGTAGGCCCATAGAATTAGGAATTAGAATAGTAATTTAATGGGACCTCTATTTGTATGCCTACATTGGATGTAACCAAGATTCCAGTAGTCTTACTTAATAGGTGTGAACAAAGGTAGACAAAGAGGGTTTAGTTTTTGGGTTTCTCTCATCATAGAATCCTCCAGTTGATTTGACTAGTATGAGAGACTTGTTTCCCTCATCATATAATCCTCTAGTTGATTTGACTACTATGAGAGATTTGTTTTCCTCATCATATAATCCTCCAGTTGATTTGACTACTATGAGAGACTTGTTTCCCTCATCATATAATCCTCCAGTTGATTTGACTACTATGAGAGACTTGTTTCCCTCATCATATAATCCTCCAGTTGATTTGACTAGTATGAGAGACTTGGTACACATTGACTGCTGTATTTATTTTATTTATTTAACGAGTCGGCTAAAGAAAATCTTATTACCCAATTATGAAATGGACATTTTATCACAAAGCACAATATGTGTTTACAATTCTACCAAATAACTGTAGTTTATTTATGATACAATAGCATACTTTATTATCATAGAATATGTGAAAATTGTATTTTTGTCGGTTGTCAGACAATAAACTTTGACTCCTTTCCTCTTCTCATTCCCTTGTTACATGACTATGTACGTAACACAGTATCTGTAACACAGTAATGCAGGTTTAGCTGGCAGAAAGAGGACTCCTGAGGGCTGGGGAGTTGTCAGCACACTACCTAGCTGAGCATGTTGCCGTTGGGCTAAGTATGTTGCCGTTGGGAGTGTCCACCTCACCTCCACTACCATGCAGTAAAACAGGCTTTGACGAGAGGACAAGGAACTATGTAAGTCATGCATGTAGACAGACAGACAGTTTTTATTTGTTTTTTCAATCCTTTGACGCTTTGAGTTAATTCCAGGATGTATGCGTGACAGGAATTCACATCTGGATATCCCCCCTCCTCCCGCCATCCCTCTCCCCCCACCCGCCCTCCCGCTATCAGCTGCAGTCTGCGTTAACTTGTTTACCAAACAGGCTTTCAGAGAGATCCTACGACCAGGAAAAGAGAGGGGTAGAGAGAGCGAGCAGCACACATTTGATATGGGTCACAGAAGGTGAAGGAAGATGCCTGATACAAACCTCATCAAAGGAGGAGCGTTAGAGAAAATAATAATTCCTCAGAACAGGTTACCTCATTCAAACTGAGACATTGATTGTGCATGTGTGCCATTCAGCGGATGAATGCGCATGACCAAAGATTCAAGTGCCTTCGAACAGGGTATGGTAGTAGGTGCCAGACACACCGGTTTGAGTTTGTCGAGAAATGTAACGCTGCTGGGTTTTTCACGCTCAACAGTTTCCCATGTGTATCAAGAGTGGGCCACCACCCAAAGGACATCCAGCCAACTTGACACAACTGGGAAGCATTGGTGTCAACATTGGCCAGTATCCATGTGGAATACTTTCGACACCTTGTAGAGTCCATACCCCGATGAATTGATGCTGTTCTGAGGGCAACTCAATATTAGGAAGGTGTTCTTGATGTTTTGTCCAAAACTATGAAGTAACACATATGAAATCATGTAGTAACCAAAAAAGTGTTTGTATACCAACACAACTGATTGGCTCAAATTCATTAAGAAGGAAATAAATTCCACAAATTAACGTTTAACAAGGCACATCTGTTAATTTAAATGCATTCCAGGTGACTACCTCATGAAGCTGGTTGAGAGAATGCCAAGAGTGTACAAAGCTGTCATCAAGGCAAAGGGTGGCTACTCTCAAATATAAAATATATTTTCAAATCAAGGCTAAGGCTATTTTGATTTGTTTAACACTTTTTTGGTTTACATGATTCCATATGTGTTATTTCATAGTTGGCCTCAGATGTTTTCTCTCTCAACATGGCCGTGTCTGATATACTCACCTGTTTATACTCCATAATCACATCCTGAATGACTTCCAAGAGGATGGTGTTTTATGGAGCGTTGCAATTTTCTTTAAGGGTTTCATCCTTACTGGTCATCCTCTGTTCCAGTGTTGTATCTGTGTGGAGCGCTACCTGGCGGTGGTCTACCCAGTAACCTTCCTGAAGTACAAACCCCTCAGGTACAGGGTGAGGTGTTGTGCTGTCGTCTGGCTGATGGTGCTTGGGTCCTGCTTTGCTTATATGCTTTTGGTGAATCAAAATGTATAATGAATGACTTCACTTTGGGTTTCACCCTGGTTATGTGTTCTGTGATGTTGTTCTGCTGCCTGACTGTTCTCAGGGCTCTGAAATATCCTGGGCCGGGGGAAGATGAAGGGATGAACAACATGAAACTGAGGGCCTTCAGGACCATTTCAATGATCATGGTGTCTATGGTTGTCACGTACCTCCCACTGGTTCTTCAGTTGATCATTTATCGTTTTATAAAACAAGTGGAGTGTACATTTGGTATGTCCATTTGTTTCTCTATCATAGTGGTCTTTGGGTTTGTGCAGCCCCTGCTACATGTAGCATTTCAACCTATTAGCTCTGAAAGGCAATGATATATCTCTAGCAGTAATGAAATGAAATTCTATAATTATATAAACATTGTCCCTGACACCAGGGTTGCCAAATGTTTTGAAAATTCCCAGGTTTGGCAGAAATCAGAAGGAAATGGGACAGAAATCTGGAATCCTCCAACCAAGATTTCTGGAAAACCTGGTAATTTTTGGAAAGTAACCAGAATATTGCAACCCTACATGTGATAGAGACCTACTCAGGGAACTTGTGGGAGATTGATCCCTGGCCGAGTCATACCAAAGAATGTATGGTACCAGATGTTTCTCTGCTCGCTCCACCATTTCCTGTCTGCTAAATAAGTAATAGTTTGCCTAATTTGTACCATCTAAACCACCGTGAAATATCTTTTCAATAACCAAAACGATTGTATTTTCAGCTGTTTTGAAGTAAAAGATGCAAAAACAAAACTTAAGGGAAGCATAGAAATAACGCACATAGAACAGATCTAATGCTTCTTAGCCTTTCTATGTGAATTTGGTCGGGTTCTCAAAAAGTTACATATTGCAGTTTTAAAGGATAGATTGATGCTAAGGCCCTGTGATAGACCAGAGTCCTGTCCAGGGGTTGTACTTGTACATCAACCTGCCTCGCGTAACAGAAGAGAGACTCCTGCTCCTATAAGCCGTTTTGGCTTGCATTAATCAAGGCTCGTGCAAGACTACTTATACAATGTGATACAATACAACACACCCATGCTAAGTACGATAATGTGTCTGCCTAATTATGTCATAGGTCCTTATTAAATGGGGAGATGGGTGGAATGGTATAGTGATGGAATGTGTGAGTGTGTGTAAATGTTCTCTCTGCTGTTGTTGGGCTTCTAGGCCATATGTAATGATAGGGTGGCTACATTGACTAGGAGCTGGGTACGAACTTTATAGTTTCAATCATATAATTAAGATAACAACACCGGTCATAAACCTATATTTACATCTACCTCCCAACCGCTGTGAATTAGAAAGGATGTTCTCTCTCCTGTTCAAAACTCACATTGTGTTCAAATGACGCACGCAGCTGTTTACTCAGAATGGCGTGTACCCATGATGTATTCATCACACTGTTGAGTGCAAACTATACAATGCCTAAAGTGCATGTGATAATATGGTATTTCCGTGTATCGGGGTGTTGAATTAAGTTGTACAAGAAGAAGGTTACACATCCTAATATGGTCCCTGATGTTTCCTTTTTGTGATGGTGTGCAATGTCAATCACAGCCACGCCTTAAAAGGAGCAGTTCAGTAAAAACATATTTTCATGTTTTTGTATGATATTTCCACACTAGGTAAAGGTCAAAAAAACACATTCAGAAATTGTGAAAATTATGATAATGCCATTTTTGTGTAAGAGCTGTTTGGAAACAATGCCTGGAATTTCAACCGGTCCAGGTGAGATCTAACTTTTGGGCCATATCATGATTATAATAGACCAATGACTTCATCTGGTTAAAGGGGTGGGTTCTAGACCATCCTATCGGCCAATCAGGGCTATGTATGTAAATATATTGTGTATTTGTTTCCTGAAGCCCACGTGATCAGACTGAGCATTTCAAGTGTGAAAGTTGATTCGGGGAAATTAAATAGTTATTTTCACTAAATAAACACCCACAGTAATTTATTAGACATACAGTGATTACTTAAAAACAACATGACAAAGACTGCATGGGGACTTTAAACACGTCATTAGTCCCAGCTTCCCACTGCACAGAGGATAGGAAACTCTGTCACCACCGATAAAATCCACTATAATTGAGAATTTCAATAAGCATTTTTTCTACGGCTGGCCATGCTTTCCACCTGGCTACCCCTACCCCGGTCAACAGCACTGCACACCCCACAGCAACTCGCCCAAGCATTCCCCATTTGTCCTTCTCCCAAATCCAGTCAGCTGATGTTCTGAAAGAGCTGCAAAATCTGGACCCCTACAAATCAGCCGGACTAGACAATCTGGACCCTTTCTTTCTAAAATTATCTGCCGAAATTGTTGCAACCCCTATTACTAAGGGGGGAGACTCTTGACCCAAACTGCTACAGACCTATATCTATCCTACCCTGCCTTTCTAAGGTCTTCGAAAGCCAAGTTAACAAACAGATCACCGACCATTTCGAATCCCACCATACCTTCTCCGCTATGTAATCTGGTTTCAGAGCTGGTCATGGGTGCACCTCAGCCACGCTCAAGGTCCTAAATGATATCTTAACCACCATCGATAAGAAACAATACTGTGCAGCCGTATTCATTGACCTGGCCAAGGCTTTCGACTCTGTCAATCACCACATCCTCATCGGCAGACTCAACAGCCTTGGTTTCTCAAATGATTGCCTCGCCTGGTTCTGCAACTACTTCTCCGACAGAGTTCATTGTGTCAAATCTGAGGGCTTGTTGTCCGGGCCTCTGGCAGTCTCTATGGGGGTGCCACAGGGTTCAATTCTTGGGCCGACTCTCTTCTCTGTATACATCAATGATGTAGCTCTTGCTGCTGGTTAGTCTCTGATCCACCTCTACGCAGACGACACCATTCTGTATACTTCTGGCCCTTCTCTGGACACTGTGTTAACAACCCTCGAGCTTCAATGCCATTACAACTCTCCTTCCGTGGGATCCAACACTACTCTTAAATTCAAGTAAAACTAAATGCATGCTCTTCAACCAATCGCTGCCTGCACCGGCCCGCCCGTCCAGCATCACTACTCTGGACGGTTCTGACTTCAAATATGTGGACAAATACCTAGGTGTCTGGTTAGACTGTAAACTCAAATTCCAGACTCACATAAAACATCTCCAATCCAAAGTTAACTCTAGAATTGGCTTCCTATTTCGCAACAAAGCATCCTTCACCCATGCTGCCAAACATACCCTCGTAAAACTGACCATCTTACCGATCCTCGACTTCAGCAATGTCATTTACAAAACAGCCTCCAACACCCTACTCAACAAATTGGATGCAGTCTATCACAGTGCCATCCGTTTTGTCACCAAAGCCCCATATACTACCCACCACTGCGACCTGTATGCTCTCGTTGGCTGGCCCTTGCTTCATACTCGTCACCAAACCCACTGGCTCCAGGTCATCTACAAGACCCTGCTAGGTAAAGTCCCGCCTTATCTCTGCTTGCTGGTCACCATGGCAGCATCCACCCAAAGCACGTATTCCAGCAGGTATATCTCACTTGTCACCCCCAAAGCCAATTCCTCCTTTGGCCACCTCTCCTTCCAGTACTCTGCTGCCATTGACTGGAACGAACTACAAAAATCTCTGAAACTGGAAACACTTATCTCCCTCACTAGCTTTAAGCACTAGCTGTCAAAGCAGCTCACATATCACTGCACCTGTCCATAGCCCATCTATAAATAGCCCAAACAACTACCTCTTCCCCTACTGTATTTATTTCTTTATTTTGCTCATTTGCACCCCAGTATTTTTACTTTGCCGACTCATCTACTGTCAAATCTTCAATTCCAGTGTTTAATTGCTATATTGTAATTCCTTCGCAACCATGGCCTATTTATTGCCTTTACCTCCCTTATCTCACGTTATTTGCTCACATTGTATATAGACATATTTTTCTACTGTATTATTGACTGTATATTTGTTTTACTCCATGTGTAACTCTGTGTTATTATATGTGTCGAACTGCTTTGCTTTATCTTGGCCAGGTCGCAGTTGTAAATGAAGACTTGTTCTCAACTTGCCTACCTGGTAAAATAAAGGTGAAATAAAATTACATGTTGGCTCAGAGTCAAAGGTGTAAAAGTGGAATTCCCCAACCTGCTTTGAGAAATGCATACACCTCCAGGTTTTTAAAGAATGCTCCTGGTGAAAGGGTTTGTTCAAATACCATTGCCTTGCTCTGTCCCAGGTACAAACATGCGTCCTTAGTCCTGATCTTACCCAAAGACAAATGTCTTTTAACTGTCTATTGTGTTCGCATTGTGACAAGATTTCCTGGTCACAATGCGTCATGGTCCCTGACTACCTCTGGAGGTGGTCGGAAGATCTAATCACAATCTTTTAATCATCAACAACTGTGGGTACTGTCATAATGTGGACAGGGTCAGGACAAAGGTTAGAAACAGGTATAAACAGTGCTTTTGAGAAGTATGGATCAATGATTTAATTAGTTATTTAGAGAGAGGTTTCTTTCCATAGAGCAGCCCGTGAATGCTTTTCATTGAGTACAGCTCAGCATTAAACACCATAGTGTCCACGAAGCTCATCACTAAGCTAAGGAACCTGGGAATAAACACCTCCCTCCGCAAATGGATCCTGTACTTCCTGACGTGCCACCCCCAGGTGGTAAGGGTAGGCAACAACACTTCTGCCCCGCTGATCCTCAACACTGGGGCCCCTCAGGGGTGTGTACTTAGTCCCCTCCTGTACTCCCTGTTCACCCACGACTGAGTAGCCAAACACAACTCCAACACCATCATTAAGTTTTCTGACTAAACAACAGTGGTAGGAATGATCACTGTCAACAATGAGACGGCCTATAGGGAGGAGGTCTGAGAACGGACAGTATGGTGCCAGGACAACAACCTCTCCCTCAATGTGAGAAAGACAAAGGAGCTGATCGTGGACTACAGGAAAAGGCGGGCTGAATGGGCCCCCATTAACATCGACGGCGCTGTAGTGGAGCGGGTTGAGAGTTTCAAGTTCCTTAGTGTCCACATCACCAACGAGCTATCATGGTCCAAACACACCAAGACAGTTGTGAAGAGGGCACGACAAAACCTTTTCCCCCTCAGGAGACTGAAAAGATTTGCCATGGGTCCTCAGATCCTCAAAAAAGTTATACAGCTGCACCATCGAGAGCATCCTGACTGGTTGCATCACCGGATGGTATGGCAACTGCTCGGCATCTGACCGGAAGGTGCTACAGAGGGTAGTGCGTACGGCCCAGGACATCACTGAGCCCAAGCTTCCTGCCATCCAGGACCTATATAATTGGTGGTGTCAGAGGAAAGCCCATAAAACTGTCAGAGACTCCAGTCCCCCAAGTCATAGACTGTTTGCTCTGCTACCATACGGCAAGTGGTACCGGAGCGCCAAGTCGAGGACAAAAAGGCTCCTTAACAGCTTCTACCCCCAAGCCATAAGACTGCTGAACAATTCCTCAAATGTCCACCGGACTATTTACATTGACCCCCCTCCGTTTGTTTTGTACACCGCTTCTACTTACTTTAGTTGATAGTAAATATTTTCTTAACTCTTCTTGAACTGCACTTTTGGTTAAGGGCTTGTAAGTAAGCATTTCACGATAAGGTCTACACTAGTTGTATTCAGTGCATGTGACGAACAAAGTTTGATTTGATTTGATGGGAATATGGCCCTGTCTTTACTATTATTCTACAATGTAGAAAGTAGTCTAAATAAATGAAAACCCTTGAATGAGTAGATGTGTACAAACATTTGACTGGTACTGTATATTATGGTGGTACCAATCCTTCCACTTTGCTGTGTATATAATTTCACAGTGGGTGTGATACAACACACCCATTTCCTGGTTATTCTGTCCTGCTTCCGGGAATCTTCATATCCAGAATTGTTGGCACCTTTGATAAAAATGAGCAAAAAAGACTGTATAAAATAAATAATACAACTACTGAGCTATATTGATTGCTCCATACAAATTGGTAAATTATATTATTTGATACTAATACAATTGCTCAGAGAAAGAGATTTTGTTTAACAAGTATTCTTTAAAAAAATCAACAAACAAATATAGGGGTCAAAATAATTGACCCCCATGTTTTCAGTAGCCTCCCCTTGTGAGGATAACAGCAATGGGTCTTTTTCTCAAATGTTTTATGAGATTGGAGAACACAAAATCTCTTTCTCTAAGCAATTCTATTAGTATCAAATAATATGAGCTCGAGACCTCAGCTGAATCTGGTAATGAATGGTGTGGCTGTTCAACAAGTTGAGGAGACTAAATTACTTGGTGTTACATTAGGTTGTAAACTGTCATGGTCAAAACATATAGATTCAATGGGTGTTAAAATGGGGAGAGGTCTGTCCATAATGAAGAGATGCTCCGATTTTTTCACACTGCATTTCAAAAAAGCAAGTCCTGCAGGCTCTAGGTTTGTCCGATCTTGATTATTGTTCAGCCATGTGGTCAAGTCCTGCAAAGAAAGACCTAGTTAAACTGCAGCTGGCCCAGAACAGAGTGGTACGTCTTGTTCTTCATTGTAACCAGAGGGGCTAATATAAATACTATGCATGCCAGTCTCCCTTGGCTAAGAGTTGAGGAGAGACTGACCTCATCACTTCTTTTTATAAGAAACATTTATGTGTGGAAAATTCCAAATAGTTTGCATAGTCAACTTACGCACAGCACTGACACACACACTACTTCACCAGACATGCCACCAGGGGTCTTTTCACAGTCCCCAGCTCCAGAACAAATGAAAGGAAACATACAGTATTATACACAGCCATGAGTGCATGGAACTCCCTTCCATCTTATATACTGTAGCATAAGTAAACAGCAAACTTGGGTTCAAAACACAAATAAAGCAACACCTCACAGCACAGTGTTACGGAGTCTAGTTGATAGGTAATCAACTAGCCGGACTGTTCCCCGGACTCCAGTTGTAGCCATTCGTACAATGCACAAACAAGGCTATTGAACCTGACATTGGTGTCTGTCGTTATTCCTTTATCTAACATATCATACTGAAACATGGTATCAGAACTGACTGGATCAGCAATATGGTCATAGTGAAAAAACCAGAGAAGCTGAGGGTCTGCATCGACCCAAAGCATCTGAACCAAGCACTGAAACGATCCCACTACATCATGCCGACACTAGAGGATGTCCTCTATAAGCTTCCCAAGGCAAGGATTTTCACCTTGGTGGATGCCCGAGATGCATTCCTTCAATGCAAGCTGGATGAAGAAAGCAGCCTCATGACTACCTTCTGGACCCCCTGGGGTCGGAAACGCTGGCTCAAGCTTCCGTTTGGTGTCTCGGTGGCGCCTGAGATATACCAACGTAAGCAGCACGAGTTCCTGGCTGGGCTCAAGGGCATTGAACTCATCGCAGATGATGTCCTGATCGTAGGCTGTGGTGACACAGACGAAGAAGCAGTACGCGACCACGATGTGAAGCTCCTGGCACTGATGGAGCACTGCAGATCAGTTAAGCTTCACTTCCCATGTCTCCTGCCTTCTTCGCACCCCCCTCCTCCCCCTCCCGTCCTTGTCGAGCGCACCTATTTACAAGGTACATAAAATTATGGACATGCGTTCTCAGTTGTTTTCCCCTCTCTTCTAGTGGATTTCAGGGTTATTCTTGGCCTGAAGAAGCTGCAGTTCAGGGTGAAAGACGTCCACTTCCATGGCCACATTCTCTCGGCAAAAGGCCTGAAGCCAGACCCAGACAAGATCAGAGCGATCCTCGACATACCAAACCCGTCTGATGCAAAAGGAGTACAGCGCCTCATCGGCTTTGCAGACTATCTTGCAAAGTTCATGCCACACCTATCAGCAGTCTGTGAGCCTCTGCGCCGGTTGCTGGACAAAGACACACCATGGCACTGGCTACCCAAGCACGAGGCCGCAGTGCAGAAGATGAAATCTCTGGCTTCATCCATGCCAGTGTTGCGCTACTACGACGTCATGAAGCCTGTCACAATCCAGAGTGACTCCAGCCAAAGGGGACTTGGATGCTGCCTTATGCAGGAAGGCCACCCCGTTGCGTTTGCCTCGAGAGCGCTCACCCCCACCGAACAAAACTATGCACGAATTGAGAAAGAGAGCCTCAGCATCGTCTTCTCCTGCCAGCGATTCCATCACTACGTATATGGGCGAGACCTGGTCATCGCTGAAACTGACCACAAACCACTCATTGCCATATTCAGTAAACCTCTCCTCAACGCGCCCAAGAGGCTTCAAAGCATGCTCCTGACTCTGCAAAACTACAGCCTGAAGGTCATTTACAAGCCAGGACCAGAGATGTACATCAGCGACACACTGAGCAGGGCAACAACACAATGTACAGGCAGAGGCACTGTCTATCAGCGGCAGGCCATCTGTTCGCTACAGCAGGAACAACAAGATGTTCAACAGATCAATCAGGCAGACTACTTAAACGTCACAGATCACAGCCTAGCCCAGATAAGGCAACACACTGACAAGGACGAACGCCTACAGTCACTGAAGTCCATGGCTCTTGCAGGTTGGCCATACCTGAAAGAGGAGACACCTTTCACAGTGAGATAATACTGGACCTTTCGAGATGAGATCTGTGTGCAAAATGGCGTCTTGTTCGGAGGTCAGAAGGTCATTATTCCCAAATCACTACATCCAGAGATGCTTACCCGCATACACTCCAGTCACGTTGGAGGTGATGCATGCTACCGCCAGGCTCGTGAAACATTATACTGGCCAAACATGTAAGCAGAAATTAAAGACTTTGTCAGCAACTGTATCACATGCAACGAGTACGCTCATGAACAGCAAAAGGAAACCATGATGTCACACGAACTGCCCACAAGGGCCTGGCAAATCGTCAGCATGGACTTATTCAGCCACAGACAAAAGGACTATCTTCTCATCGTTGATCACTACTCTGACTTTTGGGAAATTGAACTGCTCCCTGACTTGTCTGCAGAGACGATCATAAAGCGCTGCAAGGCGCAGTTTGCAAAGCAAGGTCAGCCTGACAAGGTAATCACGGACAATGGCCCACAATTCACTGCACAGTTCAAGCGTTTCGCCTCAGAATGGGAGTTTGACCACGTGACCTCCTCTCCAAGACACCCAAAAGCAAATGGCAATGCAGAATCAGCTGTCAAGATTGCAAAAAACCTGTTAAGCAGGGCCTTGCGCGACAGCAACGACCCATGGAAAGCGATCTTACAGTGGAGGAACACACCCACTGAAAACATGGACAGCAGCCCAGCACAACGCCTTCTGTCCAGACGTCTGAAGACTACCATCCCCGTAGCTAACAAGCTACTTGAGCCCTGCGTCAAGGTTGGCGTCACGGACAAACTGCGTCACAGAAAGCAGCTCGCTAAGTGCTTCTACGACCGGACTGCTCGGGACCTACCAGAGCTGGAGGTGGGTGAAACTATAAGGATGAAACCACTGCCGGGAGACCACACAGGACTTTGGAGGCTGGGCACATGCCTGCAGAGAGTTGCACCACGTTCTTACCTGGTGGATGTTGGTGGCTCCCTCTATCGTCGCAATCGGGTGGATCTGCGTGTAGCAGAGCAGACAAACCAGAACACGTCATACACTCACCTAGATGAGCTGGATCACAGTCCAGGCCTAAGGGTAAGGGGTGCAGAATTGAGACATGGGCCAACTGAAGGTGAGGCTTCTACCCCACAAAGCTCTCCAGCTCGTGCCCCTAACCCTACCCCTGTCAGAGCCAATACTTACTCACGGGTGGGTCGGCTGTGCAAGCCACCGGACAGGCTTACTCTGTAAGCAAGGGACTGTTAACTTGCCCTCGGTTAATTAAAATCGAAATTTGTTCTTAAATAATTAAATTGAAATTAAAAAAGGAAGACGACAACTGAAGTAAAAAAGGAAATGTAATGCTTTTTCTATTGTTATGACCTGACTGTTAAGAATTTAATGTTATGCCTTTATGTTTGCACTTTCTATTGAAAAGGATGATGTTACGGAGTCTAGTTGATAGGTAATCGACTAGCCGGACTGTTCCCCGGACTCCAGTTGTAGCCATTCGTACAATGCACAAACAAGGCTATTGAACCTGACATTGGTGTCTGTCGTTATTCCTTTATCTAACATATCATACTGAAACACACAGCCCCTCTCCCCCATGTGACCTACTTTATGTGTGTATTTACTGACATGTACAGTATGTGTAACTGATAAACACACTATATGTTAATGTTTTTAAATGTATGTAAATTGTAAACTCCTTTGACTGTAATGTCTTTTTCATTATATGTCGGACACCAGTAAGACTAGCTGTCGCCATTGTCGTTGACTAGTGGGGATCCTAATTCATTAAAATCTGGTTTTATGTTTTCTGTGGCCCTAGGAAGAGTAGCTGCTGCTTTCGCAACAGCTAATGGGGATCCTCATAAAGTAACCCAAAATGAGAGGCCTCTCAAGTGGTGCAGTAGTCTAAGGCACTGCATCACAGTGCTTGAGGCATCACTACAGTCCCAGATTTGATCCCAGACCCATGAGGCGGCGCACAATTGGCCCAGCGTTGTCCAGGTTAGGGGAGAGTTTGGCGCCTGCAAACTGATTTCTGTTGTCAGTTGGATGGTGTTTCCTCTGACATGTTGGTCCGGCTGGCTTCCGGGTTAAGCGAGCAGTGTGTCAAGAAGCTTGCCAGGGTCGTGTTTCGGAAGAGGCATGGATCTCGACCTCCGCCTCTCCTGAGTTGCAGCGATGGGACAAGACTGTAACTACCAATTGGGGAGAGAAAATTGGTAAAAGTAAAAAGGGTTTTCCCACCTCCCCATGCTATTTGCTCTCTCTCTTGAACTGCTGGTACAAAACATACATAAAAAAATTGGCTTGCTCACATATCAAAATCAAACAAACTGAACGCTCAGAAATCCCTCCAGCCAATAATATCTATTTTCACAGCATTCAACTCATGGTCTGGTTACAAGAGCCATTGGTCTAAATCAGCTCTACTACCTCTTAACTCAGCTATGAGAAACGTTCAACTACCACCCATGGTCCCAGTGAAGAAACAAACCACCGACTAAGACATCACCGTATCCCCCTCTATTCACACTACTTGCAGGAAGAACTACTTAGAAACGTTTCAAAATATTTTTAAAAAGACGGTCCGTTATGGCCACTTCTTTGCATGCTAGAATCTCATTTATTAAAATCAATGTCCTCCCTCGTATCAATTTTATGAGTTCCATGTTTACCACTGCCCCCTATGGACTATTGGTCTAAACCTGACTCTGTCATAAAGAAGTTCATTTGGGGGAGAAAGAGACCACAGATTAAATATGTAACACTACAAGAGAACAGAAGCATCAGGTGGACTTGCAGTTCCAAATCAAACATTTTATCACCGATCATTCCAGATGAATTTCCTGAAGACCTGATTAAACCCAGAGGCTTCTGTTCCTTGCCATGCTATAGAAGAGTCAATAGTTTCACCAATTAGATTACAATATTTAGGAAGAGTTGCAAAGAAAAAGCCATATCTCAGACTGGCCAATAAAAAATAAAGATGGGCAAAAGAACACAGACATTGGACAGAGGAACTCTGCCTAGAAGACCAGCATCCTGGAGTCGCCTCTTCACTGTTGACGTTGAGACCTGTGTTTTGCGGGAACTATTTAATGAAGCTGCCAGTTGAGGACTTGAGAGGCGTCTGTTTCTCAAGCTAGACACTCTAATGAACTTGTCCTCTTGTTCAGTTGTGCACCGGGGCCTCCTGCTCCTCTTTCTATTCTGGTTAGGGCCAGTTTGCGTTGTTCTGTGAAGGGAGTAGTACACAGCGTTGTACACGATATTCAGTTTCTTGGCAATTTCTCGCATGGAATAGCCTTCATTTCTCAGAACAAGAATAGACTGACGAGTTCTTTGTTTCTGGCCATTTTGAGCCTGACTCAACTAGTTTAAAGAAGGTCAGTTTTATTGCTTCTTTAATCAGAACAACAGTTTTTAGCTGTGCTAACATATTTGAAAATGTTTTTCTAATGATCAATTAGCCTTTTAAAATGATAAACTTGGATTGGCTAACATAACGTGCCATTGGAACACAGGAGTGAATGTTGCTGATAATAGGCCTCTGTACTCCTATGCAGATGTTCCATTAAAAAATCTGTCGTTTCCAGCTACAATAGTTATTTACAACATTAACGATGTCTACACTGTATTTCTGATCAATTTGATGTTATTTTAATGGACAGAAAATGTGCTTTTCTTTCAAAAACAAGGGCATTTCGAAGTGACCCCAAACTTTTGAACGGCAGTGTACACATCAAAGGATCTTCATGAACATTTCAACCTATTAGCTATAAATGGCAATGATATATCTCCAGCAGTAGTGGAATACAACTCCATGAGATAAAAAATATAGAATTACTTCAACGTTGCCCCTGACACCAGGGTTGCAACAATGCCAAACTATTTATAAATTCCCAGGTTTTCTATCAATTTTGGTTGGAAGATTCCCGGAATCAGAAGGAAATGAGCCAGAAAACTGGAATCCTCCAACCAAGATATCTGGAAAACTTGGCAATTTTGGGAAAGTTACCAGAATTTTGCATTCCTACATGTGATACAGACAAACTTAGTGGCCTTATGGTTAGAGTGTCCCTGGCACTCAGCATTAAAGTTGCAATAAGCAGAAATCGCTCAGCCATTTCCTGGTTGCTAAAATTGTAATAGCTTGCCTAATTTCAGTTTATGTGACAATACAAGCAATACTGGGGAGAATCATTTTAACATCTAAACCGCTGTAAAATATATTTTCAATAACCCAAAATTTGGTATTTTCAGCTGTTTGAAGCTGGTGTACAAAACTGAAAGTTAAAGATGCAAGAACGAAACTTAGGAATGGAAGCATAGAAATAATGCACACAGAATATATATACCACTTCTTAGACTTCCTTTCAGTGAGAATGACAGAATATAACTCACATGTGAATGTGGTCAGGTTGCCCAAAACGTTACATATTGCAGCTTTAAAGAGAGAGATTAGATTGGTGGTAAAGGCCCTGCGATAGACTAGAGTCCTGACCAAGGGGTGTACTTGTACATCAACCTGCCTCACGGTGCAGAACAGATAGACTCCTGCTCCTATGAGCCATTCTGTCAAGCATAAGCCAAGGCTCGTGCAAGACTACTTATACAATGTGATACAATACAACACACCCATGCTAAGTACGATAATGTGTCTGCCTAATTATGTCATAGGTCCTTATTAAATGGAGAGATGGGTGGAATGGTATAGTGATGGAATGTGTGAATGTGTGTAAATGTTCTCTCTGCTGTTGTTGGGCTTCTAGGCCATATGTAATGATAGGGTGGCTACATTGACTAGGAGCTGGGTACAAACTTTATAGTTTCAATCATATAATTAAGATAACAACTCCGGTCATAAACCTATATTTACATCTACCTCCCAACCGCTGTGAATTAGAAAGGATGTTCTCTCTCCTGTTCAAAACTCACATTGTGTTCAAATGACGCACGTAGCTGTTTACTCAGAATGGCGTGTATCCATGATGTATTCATCACACTGTTAAATGCAAATTACACAATGACTAAAGGGCATGTGATAATATGGTATTCCCATGTGTCAGGGTGTTGAAGAATGTTGATGAGAGTCATTTGTACAAGAGAAAGTTACACATCCTAATATGGTTGCTGAAGTTTCCTTTTCGTGATGGTGATGTCACGCACAGCAACCACGGCTTAAAGGGGTCAGTTCAGTTAAAAGCACTTTTTTTAATGATATTTCCACACTATGAGGTAAAAATAACACTGTGAAATTGTGAAAATGATGATAATACCGTTTTTGTGTAAGACCTGTTTGAAATAAATGCCTGAAATTTCAGCCTGTTAAGGTGAGATGGAACATTTGGCCCACATCGTTATTATAAAAAATCATCTGGTTAAGGGGGTGGGTTCTAGACCATCCTGCCAGCCAATCAGGGCTATGTATATAAATATATATTTATTTTGCTTCATAATGTCCACACGATCAGACTGAGCATTTCAAGTGTCAACAGAGGCTCAGGGAAGTAAATTATTCAAAATATATTTTGGAGTTTATGTAAATAAGCACAGTGATTTAGAAATGTCATTAAAGGTTGGCTCAAAGTCAAAGGTGTAAAAACTGAATTTCCCAACCTGCTTTGAGAAATGCAGAGACCTCCAGGTGTTCACCTCCTGGTGAAAGGGTTTGTTCAAATACCATTGCCTCGCTCTGTCCCAGGTACAAACATGCGTCCTTTGTCCTGAACTTATCCACATTCTGATAAAAGACAAATGTGTCTTTTATCTGTCTACTGTGTCCGCATTGTGACCAGATTTCCTGGTCTCTGCCTGTATGCACATTATTTGAAAGATATTTTTTCAAAATATTATTTAATTATACCTATGTGAGAATGCTGTTCATCAACTACAGCTCGGCATTTAACACCATAGTGCCCTCCAAGCTCGTCATCAAGCTCGAGACCCTGGGTCTCGACCCCGCCCTGTGAAACTGGGTACTGGACTTCCTGACGGGCCGCCCCCAGGTGGTGAGGGTAGGCAACAACATCTCCACCCCGCTGATCCTCAACACTGAGGCCCCACAAGGGTGCGTTCTGAGCCCTCTCCTGTACTCCCTGTTCACCCACAACTGCGTGGCCACCCACGCCTCCAACTCAATCATCAAGTTTGCGGACGACACAACATGGGTAGGCTTGATTACCAACAACGACGAGACAGCCTACAGGGAGGAGGTGAGGGCCCTCGGAGTGTGGTGTCAGGAAAATAACCTCACACTCAACGTCAACAAAACTAAGGAGATGATTGTGGACTTCAGGAAACAGCAGAGGGAACACCCCCCTATCCACATCGATGGAACAGTAGTGGAGAGGGTAGTGAGTTTTAAGTTCCTCGGCATACACATCACAGACAAACTGAATTGGTCCACCCACACAGACAGCATCGTGAAGAAGGAGGCTGAAGAAATTCGGGCTTGTCACCAAAAGCACTCACAAACTTCTACAGATGCACAATCGAGAGCATCCTGTCGGGCTGTATCACCACCTGGTACGGCAACTGCTCCGCCCACAACCGTAAGGCTCTCCAGAGGGTAGTGAGGTCTGCACAACGCATCACCGGGGGCAAACTACCTGCCCTCCAGGACACCTACACCACCTGATGTCACAGGAAGGCCATAAAGATCATCAAGGACATCAACCACCCGAGCCACTGCCTGTTCACCCCGCTATCATCCAGAAGGCGAGGTCAGTACAGGTGCATCAAAGTTGGGGACGAGAGACTAAAAAACAGCTTCTATCTCAAGGCCATCAGACTGTTAAACAGCCACCACTAACATTGAGTGGCTGCTGCCAACACACTGACTCAACTCCAGCCACTTTAATAATGGGAATTGATGGGAAATTATGTAAAATATATCACTAGCCACTTTAAACAATGCTACCTAATATGTTTACATACCCTACATTATTCATCTCATATGTATATGTATATACTGTACTCTATATCATCTACTGCATCTTTATGTAATACATGTATCACTAGCCACTTTAACTATGCCACTTTGTTTACATACTCATCTCATATGTATATACTGCACTCAATACCATTTACTGTATCTTGCCTATGCCGCTCTGTACCATCACTCATTCATATATCTTTATGTACATATTCTTTATCCCCTTACACTTGTGTCTATAAGGTAGTAATTTTGGAATTGTTAGCTAGATTACTTGTTGGTTATTACTGCACTGTCAGAACTAGAAGCACAAGCATTTCGCTACACTCGCATTAACATCTGCTAACCATGTGTATGTGACAAATAAAATTTGATTTGATCTTTTAATCATCTACAACTGTTGGCACAGTCAGAATGTGGACAAGACCGGGACAAAGGTTAGAACTAGGTATAAACAGGGCTTTTGAGAAGTATGGCTCGATTAATTAGATATTTAGAGAGAGTTTTCTTTCCACAGAGCAGCCCTTGATGGGAATATGGCCTTTTCAACATGCACCACTGGGAATTGAACTCACAACGATGTTGTTGGTGGTAGCTCCACACTCTTACCCACTGAACCAGACGGGACCTTTTTTTAAGGTTGGCAAGACAATTGGACAGACGAAAGCAAAAGTTCCACCTCAGTTTACTCAGATACACTGATTGGAAAGCCTTGACAGGTGTGAACAAAATGGTGGAAGCCCATCGTTAGGCAGCCTTTCACCAGAGGGATATGTATAAAGCAGCATCAATGAGTTAGCCAGCTAGCTAATTTGCCAAAATCTTCTGGAAAATTATTAAAATTTTAAAATAAAACTTGAAATTGGCATGGTCTAATTGACTCGACAACCAATAACACATATCAGAGTTCAGATTTCTTAAATGAACCAGAAAATAAAGTTATTTCTGGTTGTTTATCAAGGTTAGCTGGCTAACTCATTGATCCAGCTTTGTAGTGTACCCCTCTGGTCGGTTCTTTCAGATCAGTGAAATGAATGAGGAGAGAGGACAGGCCTTTCAGACTATGCAGAAAGAGCTAAAGCCTCACAGTGATTCTGGTCGTATTCCCCTGCTCAGACGTTGCACGCATCCTCCGATGGCCGAGCGCCATGTAATCAACTGTGCAGTCGGGCACCAGTTTGCTATAACACATGATGTGTTTAGCTGATACATAAAATACCTATCCAGATGTTGTAAGATCTGGCATGCATCGACAAAGCTTGGGCAGAGGAACGCGCCTATTGTAGGAAGTAGGACACAGAGCCCTCTAGTGATCTTCACTAGGCTGTACACCTGCACCTGCATGGATCCACAGCGAAGCCTTTTCATCACATGAAGAACCAAGCCTCTTTACCTGAGTCAAAGGTGAGTTTTAAGTTCTTGTTTACTCATAGACTCTTTGTTATTCTTACAGTGATTCGTGTTGACTTTTTCTACTCTGGAAATGCTTTTATTAGATCTGGTTCATCGAAAAAATATTGAGCAACAAGATGACTAATGTCTATGAAGAAACTCATGGGAAGGGTAAACCCATAGAGCTAGATAGAGGACTCATCTTTATGTCTGCGCCATTATAGAATCTGTGACAGCATGGGCAGTGCCATTGAGGCTACAACCCATAGGACCCGCCACCCAGTTGACTACTTTGACCACTTAAAATGGCAACAAAAAAAGCATGTTGGAAGCCCCCATGCTAAACTGGCCTTTTGGCATCGAGAGGCCTCTATCATTCTCTATGGGTAAAGCCCTTGAGGATCAGACATCTAGTTTCATCTCGGGAATCCTGGTGAAAACCAGTGACACAATGACTGCCATCTTGTAGGGTAACCCCCACAACATGCCAGAGAATGCAGTAATCGATACATTTGATAACAGGCAGTAAGAAAGACCAGGAACCTTTTAACCACCCGTCATACATTTAGCCATAGTGTTTCTTTCATTATTGCGTCACGCAGCACAATGTCCGCATAAACAAAATGCATAATGCTTATGCCAACTTTAGCAGTATGTTAGTCTTGTGTAAGCGCCATGATGATTACTTTACAGTAGTGTCACTGGCAGTTGAACACGTGATGTATGAAAACGTTTTGTCTGCACATTATTTTGAGATTTCCCTCCGTCATTTAGTGATATGATCTTTTAATGGCTTTGTAATGCAGTGTGTGTGTGTGTGTGTGTGTGTGTGTGTGTGTGTGTGTGTGTGTCTGTGTGTTTGCGTGTCTTTGTTGTATTACTGTGAAATAGGTGCATCAGCTTGACCTTGTGTAAAGTACTGTGACTGGCCTTAATGTGTGGTGCAGTGGAAAGAGGAGACAGATGGGTAGAACACAGCAGGAAAATCAGTGGTGTAAAGTACTTAAGTAAAAAAATACTTTAAAGTACTACTTAAGTCATTTGGGGGTCTGTATTTTGGGGGTTTTACTTTTAATATTTTTTGACAACTTTTACATTTACTTCAGTACATTCCTCAAGAAGAAAATGTACTTTTTACTCCATTAATTTTCCTTGGCACTCAAAAGTACTTGTCACATTTTGAATGCTTTGCATGACAGGAAATCTGTCCAATTCACGCATTTATCAAGAAAACATCCCTGGTCATCCCTACTGCCTCTGATCTGGCAAAGTCAATAAACACACATGCTTCGTTTGAAAAATGATGTCTGAGTGTTGGAGTGAGCCCCTGGCTAAAATGGTGTTGTCTGGTTTGCTTAATACAAGAAATGTGGAATAATGTATATGTTTACTTTGGTACTTAAGTATGAGAAATTACATTTAGGTTTGATACTTAAGTACATTTCAAATCAAATACTTTTAGACTTTTACTCAAGTAGGACTTTACTGGGTGACTCTTTTACTTGAGTCATTTTCTATGAAGGTATATTTACTTCAATTCAAGTATGAAAATTGGGTACTTTTTCCACCACTAAGGAAAAGTGGTATCCCATTGGCACAGATGTCAATTCAACGCCTATTCACGTTGGTTCAATGTAATTAAATTTAAATGACGTGAAAACAACGTTGATTCAACCAGTGTGTGCCCAGATGGATCCCGCTCTTCTGGACACATAGAACGAGCACACGACAACATGGGGATTTTCTCTCCTGTAAGGTTCTCGTGAACTCCTGTGACTCATTGCTTATGTTGTCTGAGGAGAAAATGGCACAGTGGAAATGACTTATGGTTGAGTCACCGCTGCCAAAATAGATTTCCCTATTCTATTTTTGACTATGATGATTCTCTTCATTTCAACCAACTACTGTTACTGTAAGGTCAAAGCAGCATGTTCTGGCAGAATGTGTTCAAAAAGTGATTTACACACATTGATATCAGCAGGACTACACCAAACTCATGACGCAAACTGTTGCCTTGTGCTGTGTAAGATAGGCTGCTAATTGGTGGTGGAGGGATGGTGCCAGTGTGAGAAGGTTAGGCTGCAAACACAGACAGTACTTACCAGACTAGAGGGTCACTGACTGGCTGCCAATTAATCTGATTGGCAGTCAGTCAACAAACTCCCTTCACGGTCTGAATAGAACGCCCCTTTAACCCATATATACCAACACAATATGTTGTCAGTATTCCTACGGAGCGTATAAAGCAGAAGATTATCTAATTCCTGTTGCATAGTAATAAGTAAGTTGACTGAGGATGGTGTGGTATTAGTGCCTCTGCTTTAGAGAACTGAAAAGCAACCAAAAGGTCAAAGGTCGTAGAGAAACAATACGAGTATATATGTCTGTAAGTCGAGCCGTCAACTTTCCCAGCATTGTTGCTTTCGCAAGAATGATATGACAACATGGAGCACATGTAGCAATGATGATTGACAGCCAGGGTTAAAATTAGTCACTCAAAGATAACGGACCAATTTTAAAGAGCATGCATCCATTGAAAATACCCTTAGGCTCTAATTACTGGCTACCCCTTAGAAAGAGTGTGAGAGACATTCTTATTCGTTCATGGAAGTTTACTCCTTTACCCTCTGTTTATCATTTAAGCTGCATTACATGACGCCTTGCTTCAGAAATGTCTAGATGTTTACGGAGACGTGTGTGACCTCGTCCTATCCTCTGCCGTGGTCGATTGGTTATCGACCACAGGATGTAGTTATTGTTTTGGAGGGGTTCGGAACCGATTTAAGATAAGAACTACAAAAGGTTAGTTAATATGTTCTTTACAAACTATGGTGGGAACGAGAGAGAGAGAGAGAGAGGGTACAACTCCCTGCCAACTCCCAGCGTTGCTCGGGGTTGAGATATCTTCAATGTAAACAGAGGCAGAAGGGCTTACATTGGCTCAGCATTCTATAAAAACTCTGCAAACCCTTAGCTCGGCGAGATAGTCTTGTGTTATTTATTCTCTAAACAGCCTTTATCCCAGCCATGTTTTTCAACCATGATGACTGGCCTGTTGCCACAAGGTCTGACAATCCGGCTGGCCTTTGCGAGAAGATGCTGTTTCTGTTTCATAACGGTCATGATAGAACAGATATATTTGATTCATTTTTCCTGGACAAATACAATTGAAGTCGGAAGTTTACATACACTTAGGTTGGAGTCATTAAAACTCGTTTTTCAACCACTCCACAAATTTCTTGTTTAACAAGCTATAGTTTTGGCAAGTCGGTTAGGACATCTACTTTGTGCATGACACAAGTCATTTTTCCAACAATTGTTTACAAACAGATTTCACTTATAATTCACTGTATCACAATTCCAGTGGGTCAGAAGTTTACATACAGTAAGTTGATTGTACCTTTAAATAGCTTGGAGAACTCCAGAAAATTATGTCATGGCTTTAGAAGCTTCGAATAGGCTAATTGACATCATTTGAGTCAATTGGAGGTGTACCTGTGGATGTATTTCAAGGCCTACCTTCACACTCAGTACCTCTTTGCTTGACATTGAAAAATCTAAATAAATCAGCCAAGACCTCAGAAAAAAATTGTAGACCTCCACACGGTTCATCCTTGGGAGCAATTTCCAGACACCTGAAGGTACCACGTTCATCTGTACAAACTCAGGAAGGAGACTCGTTCTGTCTCCTAGAGATGAATGTACTTTGGTGCGAAAAGTGCAAATCAATCCCAGAACAACAGCAAAGGACATTGTGAAGATGCTGGAGGAAACCGGTACAAAAGTATCGATATCCACAGTAAAACGAGTCCGATATCGATAGCAAGGAAGAAGCCACTGCTTCAAAACCGCCATAAAAAAGCCAGACTACGGTTTTCAACTGCACATGGGGACAAAGATCATACTTTTGGTCATACCTCTGGTCTGATGAAACAAAACGTTTGACCCAAGTTAAACAATTTAAAGGCAATGCTACCAAATACTAATTGAGTGTATGTAAACTTCTGACCAACTGGGAATGTGATGAAAGAAATAAAAGCTGAAATAAATCATTCTCTCTACTATTATTCTGACATTTCACATTCTTAAAATAAAAAGTGGTGATCCTAACTGACCTAAGACAGGGCATTTTTACTTGGATTAAATGTCAGGAATTGTGAAAAACTGAGTTTAAATGTATCTGGCTAAGGTATATGTAAACTTCCGACATCAACTGTATGTTTTCACCACTGATTTGTGGTGTGTTGTGGGCCAATGTGCCTCTTTCCATTCTATATCCTTCTTTACCCAGACTCTGATGCAGGTCCTGCCAACAGTCCACTGTCGTTTGTAGCATCTGCTCGGGCAGTGACCTCAGCAGCACATTCACAGTGTGAGAGAGTCGCAGTGTTTATTTTTCAACTCCATGTCTGAGTGACCTCCACAGCTCGCCTAGTGTGCTCGCTCACAATGATAAGATGTTATTGTAGGACTTCCTATAGCCCTATGGAAACTGTTTTGATTGGGAACCCAAAGGGCTTTTGGCCCTGATCCAACTATAACAACTTGGCTTCTATTGGCCGAGAGAGTGAGAAATAAGAGTCAATTTGCAATCAATCATTAGATGGAGAGGAGGAAATTATTTTCGGAACAAAACAATGAGGAGAAATAGTGGAGTTAAATTGGAGTTTTAGAAAAACAATCCTCAGCGTGAAGTAGGTAAATTGTCCACAGGATGACCGGCTTGGAACCGAGACATATGTTAGGTAAGATAATAACGAAAACTTAAAGTGAATCAAATCAACAATGACTGGATGTTTTTACACAGGGGCCCTAAGCGGGATATGGTTCGGCCATGAAGGTTTAGATAGCTGGCTAGACTAACTTACCTAGCAATCTTATCGACATGAGTGACTTTCAGTGACTGACATAACACAAGAAAAACTGCTGATGCACTAGCTAACAAATTTTGGTTTGGGCCCATACATTTCAGTCTTCACTGCCCGGTTTGGGCCCATACATTTCAGTCTTCACTGCCCGGTTTGGGCCCATACATTTCAGTCTTCACTGCCCGGTTTGGGCCCATACATTTCAGTCTTCACTGCCCGGTTTGGGCCCATACATTTCAATCTTCACTGCCCGGTTTGGGCCCATACATTTCAATCTTCACGGTTTGGGCCCATACCTCAGTCTTCACTGCCCGGTATGGGCCCATACATTTCAATCTTCACTGCCCGGTTTGGGCCCATACATTTCAGTCTTCACTGCCTGGTTTGGGCCCATACATTTCAGTCTTCACTGCCCGGTTTGGGCCCATACATTTCAATCTTCACTGCCCGGTTTGGGCCCATACATTTCAGTCTTCACTGCCCGGTTTGGGCCCATACATTTCAGTCTTCACTGCCTGGTTTGGGCCCATACATTTCAATCTTCACTGCCTGGTTTGGGCCCATATATTTCAGTCTTCACTGCCCGGTTTGGGCCATATATTTCAGTCTTCACTGCTCAGATTCGGCCCATACCTTTCAGTCTTCACTGCTCAGCTTGGGCCTGTACATTTCAGTCATCTATACCCGCAGCAGTCATTACAATGACTGATTACTCCAATTATCCTAGCATGGTGCCTGCCATGTCTGTCTGCTATGGGGCTAACCAATCAGAATGGTAAAGAGTTCATGGGCATGCTTGAGATCCAGCTAATTAGGGTGGGAATGAACTTGAATGTGGACTGGTGTGAGAGGAGGGAGGAGTGGCGGGGCTCACACAGATTCATATAGCACACACACACACAGGACCCTGAAGGAATGTGCCGAGGGCCAGCTCCCTTAGATTATCCCTCCTTCTTCCCTCTCTCTTTCTTTCTTTCTCTCGTTCTGTCTGTTTTCTCAGTGCTGCTGTGACTGATGAAGGTTGGAGTGGAGATGCAGATTAAGGTAGATGTGGGGCAGTGACAGACAGAGCCGTGTGTTCCAGGCAAGGCTAATCAACAAAAGACAATGACACATTCACTATGAACTTCTTTTCCTCTCTCTCACTCTGTCTTAATATCAGCCTCTGGGGGCTCTTAGTCTTGAGACACATTGTGATTACATTATGAATCATAGCTGTGGCTAGCGTATTTGTTTTAGAGCAGAGTGAATTGGGACGCTGATGGTTTCTGGCTTTCAGTTAAAAACTCTAGCTCAATTGGTAGAGCATGGTGCTAACAAAGCCAGGATAGTGGGTTTGATTCCTGGGACCACCCATATATAAAATGTATGACTAAGTTGCTTTGGATATGCTGAATGGCATAGATACTGAACAAAAATATAAACACAACATGTAAAGTGTTGGTCCCGTGTTTCATGAGCTGAAATAAAAGATCCAATAAATGTTTAATAGATACAAAAAGCTAATTTCTCTCAAATTTGTTTACATCCCTGTTAGTGAGCATTTCTCCTTTGCCAAGATAATTCATCCATCTGACAGGTGTGGCATATCAAGAAACTGATTAAAGAGCATGATCAGTACACATGGGCACCTTGTGCTGGGGGACAATAAAAGGCCACTCTAAAATGTGCAGTTTTGTCACAACAGAATGCCACAGATGTCTCACGTTTTGAGGGTGTGTGCAATAGGCATGCTGACTGCAGGAATGTCCATCAGAGCTGTTGCCAGAGCTAATGAAACTGTGGGTTTACACAACTGAAGAAGCTACGGACAACAAACACATTTGAATTGTATCGATGGCAATTTGAATGCACAGAGATACTGTGACGAGATCCTGAGGCCCATTTTCATGCCATCCATCCAACGCCATCATCTCATGTTTCAGCATGATAATGCACGGCCCCACATCTCAAGGATCTGTACACAATTCCTGAAAGCTGAAAATGTCCCAATTTATCCATGGCCTACTGACTCACCAGACATTTCATCCATTGAGCATGTTTGGGATGCTCTGGATCGACATGTACGACAGAGTGTTCCAGTTCCCGCCAATAACCAGCAATTTTGCAAAGCCATTGAAGAGTGGGACAACATTCCACCGGCCACAATCAACAGCCTGATCAACTCTATGTGAAGGAGATAGCTCACGCTGCATGAGGCAAATGATTATCTCACCAGATACAGACTGGTTTTCTGATCCACACCCTACCTTTTTTTAAAGGTATAGTGTCTGTGACCAACAGATGCATATCTGTATTCCCAGTCATGTGAAATCCATAGATTAGGGCCCAATGAATTTATTTCAATTGACTGATTTCCTTATGTGAACTGCAACTCAGTAAAATCATTGAAATTGTTGCATGTTGTGTTTTTTATTTTTGTATATGTGGAGGGAAGGGATTTTCTATTGAAACAGCTACTTGAGCAGATGGTGTTTGATTTACAGTATAATAGGTATGTTGTAGCAATAAGACAATGTAATATTAGAGCCTTGGAGGATTGACTGTTTTACTGCAATTTGTAATGAACGAAACTGATGACTGAGAAGACAATTGCAAAGAAAATGATTAATGGAATCAATGGGCTTCATTCAACATTCATTAGCCTTGGAGCGATTCCCTTTATTCAATACATATCAACATTAGGGAGGGAGGGTGCATGTTTCTAGTGAATACACTTCCTCCCCTTCCAAAAGCCCTACAGCTCCAGGTAATTACTTTGAGCTGAAATGGAGCGGGTCTCATCAACTCCACACAATGCAAGAGGTGTGTTTGTTCAACAGTGCTTCATTGTACTCTTTAGTCGTGTGTTGTATTCAATTCATAGAACATTCTTTTTCTTGGGAGAGGAATTTCTCTTGATAGACTACATACAGCAAGACACAGCCACAGAATCCCAACAACAATCAACACACACAGAAAACACAGGATGCACAGTACAGAACATAAAATCAAAACCCTCACACACAGCCAGTAAAAACAAGCAGGGTTTAGGGAACTATCTTGAGGAAACATAGCAGTGGAGAAGAAGTGATTAAGGACTTCTCCCCCGGCTTAGCCACATCTGGGTAGGGCAGGCCTCAGATCTGCTACTTTTGGTGCTCGCTCTGTAGGTCTATGATCAGACTTTACTACAGAGACTGTGTGGTCTCACTCTGCCAGCTGGCACCTGCTGAGCTCCCAGCATTAAGGTAAGCTGCTCCGCACACACACGCACACGCACACACACAAGCAGAGGGAAACATGCACACAATCACAAACAACTAGAGACAGACACACACACCACCTCCCCTGTCAGGGCTCACCTCTGATCTACCCATGTTTTTGCTGAGCTGCGTCACACTTACTCCTGACTCACACTGAAAGTCAATAACAATGTTCAGGAACAGTGCCTTGGATTTGCAATAGCAGACTCTGTTCCAGAATACTAATGTGTACATCCTTCCAGACAGGTCTAGACACATGACCTGGATGTTTCACCTCTCCAACAGCTTCAGCCAGCTAGAGGCCTGGGAGCTGAGCTAAACAACAGGTAAGAGGGAAGGAGAGACGGAGGGAGAAAGGTCTGAGAGGTTAGGCTAGCTCTGTTCTGACTTGCTGTCTCTAGAACAAGGGGTCAATGAATGGACCCTCTAGGAATGACCATTCAAATTTAGAGTGGCAATTTGCTCTGGAAACATTCCATCTCACAGAGCACTTTGCAAATATTCAAAGTAGCAGTGAAGGATAATTGTTCTCTTATACATATAATGACCACTAGAGGGCAACAAGGAAGCATTAATTAATAATGTCGGCTGGAATATACTGATAGTGAACTCCAGTGGTCAAATCCAAACATCACACTGTGGTCAACGAAATAAAGGATTGGCAAAAGCACTGCATTTTTGGTGAAATTGAGAACTGGTGAAATATAAAGATTTTGTCTGTGAAATATACAAGCATGAAAATCAAGAGGCATTTAAACACATCGAACACATTTGTTTTCTGACTCCGTTAATACATTCGGTAATGCAACATTTATTAGATGCCTTCATCGAAGAAGATGCATTGGGGGCAGTGGTGGAATAAGTACCCAACTGTAAAGATTCCTTAATAGAACATGACTCAAGTAAAAGTCATCCAGTAAAATACTACTTGAGTAAAAGTATTTAGTTTTTTTAAATATACTTAAGTACCAAAAGTAAATGTATAAGTAATTTCAAATGACTTCTATTAAGCAAACCAGAAGGCACCATTCCATGTATTGTTTTACTAATAGCCAGGGGCACACTCCAACACTCAGACATCATTTACTAATAGCCAGGGGCACACTCCAACACTCAGACATCATTTACTAATAGCCAGGGGCACACTCCAACACTCAGACATCATTTACTAATAGCCAGGGGCACACTCCAACACTCAGACATCATTTACTAATAGCCAGGGGCACACTCCAACACTCAGACATCATTTACTAATAGCCAGGGGCACACTCCAACACTCAGACATCATTTACTAATAGCCAGGGGCACACTCCAACACTCAGACATCATTTACTAATAGCCAGGGGCACACTCCAACACTCAGACATCATTTACTAATAGCCAGGGGCACACTCCAACACTCAGACATCATTTACTAATAGCCAGGGGCACACTCCAACACTCAGACATCATTTACAAATGAAGCATGTGTGTTTATAGAGTCTGTCAGATGTTCTCTTGATAAGTGTGTGAATTGGACCATCTTCATGTCCCGCTAAGCATTAAAAATGTAACTAGCACTTTTGGGTGTCAGAGAAAATGTATAGAGTAAAAAGTACATTAAAAGCTAAATGTGTCATAATTATAAATAGTAATGTAAAGTACAGATACCCCCCCCCCCAAATCTTTTTACTTAAGTACTTTACACCACTGATTGGCGGTTTGCCACTTAGAGAGCAGCAGGAGCTGCTGAAGACTGTCCAAGCTCCATGGACCTTTGTTTGAATGAAGGTCTTTGGTTCAGTTTGATTGAGTAATTTATGCTCTGACAGAGCTAGGCCTTTTGAATTAGAGTTTGCTCATGTTCTGGGCCACTCAGAACCATGGTTCTTAGCCTCAGAAGGTGACCATCCCTCCGGCGACCAATTTGGTGGTTGTTTAGCCCCAGGGAGGTCCTGGCTTTTGATCCCAGTCCCCAGCTAAGTTTGTCATTAAAAGTCTATATTTTGCCTTTAACCTGCCTCTTGAGTGTTTGTACCGTGGCCAATCCTCGATTACACCACAGCTTATGTGGTGCTTACAGGAATCAAAGCCAAATCTCTGGTGTTGCAAGCACCATGCTCCAGCACACTGGGTTGTCCTTTTATTTGGATCCACAACTCTCCTTGGTCATTGTTTTTTATTATGCATTTTTATGATATTTTAGGCCAGGATTCAATTAAAGAGCACTTTGTCAGCAAAGACCTCATTCACAGTACAACGCTGCATATCAAGAAGCTGATTAAATAGCATGACTATACACAGGTGCACCTTGTGCTGGGGACAAGAAAAGGCCACTCTAAAATGTGCAGTTCTAAAGTTGAAGGATTGTGCTATTGGCATGCTGACTGCAGGAATGCCCAAAAGAGCTGTTACCAGATAATTTAATGTTAATTTCTCTACCATAAGCCACCTCCAACGTAGTTTTAGAGAATTTGGCAGTACACCCAACCAGCCTCACAACCGCAGACCACGTGTAACCTTGCCAGCCCAGGACCTCCACATCCAGCTTCTTCACCTGCGGGATCATCTGAGACCTGTCACCCGAACAGCTGATGAAACTGAGGGCTATTTCTGTCTGTAATAAAGCCCTTTAGTGAGAAACTCATTCTGATTGGCTGGGCCTGGCTCCCCAGTGGGTGGGTCTATTCCCACCCATGGCTGTGCTCCTGTCCAGTCATTTGAAATCCATAGATTAGGGCGTAATGAATTTATTTCAATTGACTGATTTCCTTGTATGAACTGTAAAACTTAGTAAAAATCACTGAAATTGTTGCATGTTGCATTTATAGTTTTGTTCAGTATAGTTGACAAATTGAATAAGGTGTGTTAGCTCTGGAATATATCAAGTACATGAAAAGGTCTGGGGATCTCCATGAGAGGTTTGAGAAACCACTACTTTATAACATGCCTTGAATTGAATCTCAGCCTGAATGAGAAAAACTTTGAGCAGAATTAGACTTTCTCAAATGATTAATTCCTTGTCCTTTCTCCTAGCCTTCTTTTCAAAATGCAATTGATCTTCTTCATACATTTCAGTTCGTACAGGGCCTAGGGGAGCTCTACTGTGAGGAGGAAGGATGATTGAACGGGAGCTGGAGTATTGTCCAGTATAGCCAGAGAAGACATCTCAGAGGTCTGTTGGTGACCTCTACTGGTCAGGTCCATAGTCAAAGTAAAGTTACACAAGACCGGGTACTGTATGTAAAGTTGTTAGTGCAAATAAAATAGATTATTATAGTACCAGTCTAAAGTTTGGACATTCTCATTCAAGGATTTCATTTATTTGTACTAATTTAAACATTGTAGAATAATAGTGAAGACAGCAAAACTATGGAATCATGTAGTAACCAAAAAAGTGTAACAAATCAAAATATATTTGAGATTCTTCAATGTAGCCACCGTTTGTCTTGATGACAGCTTTGCACTCTTGGCCTTCTCTCAATCAGCTTCATGAGGTAGTCCCCTGGAATGCATTTCAATTAACAGGTGTGCCCTGTTAAGTTCATTTGTGGAATTTATTTTCTTATTAATGCGTTTGAGGTCAGTCAATCCAGAAAAGTGCAGTCGTAAAAACCAAGCGCTACGATGAAACTGGCTCTCATGTGGAACGCCACAGGAAAGGAAGACCCAGAGTTACCTCAGCTGTAGAGAATAAGTTAATTAGAGTTACCAGCCTCAAATCTCAACATCAACTATTCAGAGGAGTGAGTGAATCAGGCCTTCATGGTAAAATTGCTGCAAAGAAACCACTACTAAAAAGGACACCAATAAGGAGAAGAGTCTTGCTTGGGCCAAGAAACACAACCAATGGACATTAGACCGGTGGAAATCTGTCCTGTCTGAGTCAAAATGTGAGATTTTTGTTTCCAACCGCCATGTCTTTGTGAGACACAGAGTTGATGAATGGATGATCATTGAATGTGTGGTTCCCACCGTGAAGCATGGAGGAGGTGTGATGGTGTGGCAGGTAGCCTAGTGGTTAGAGCATTGGGCCAGAAACGGAAAAGTTGCAGGATCGAATCCTGAACAAGGAAGTTGGCCTACAGGGGAACAGTGGGTTGTCATTGCAAATTAGAATTTGTTCTTAACCGACTTGCCTAGTTAAATAAAAAAAGTTTAAAAACAAAAAAAATGGTGTAGGGTTGCATTGCTGGCGACACGGTCAGTGATTAATTTAGAATTCAAGGCACACTTAACCATCATGGCGCTAAGCCATCCCATCTGGTTTGCGTTTAGTGGGACTATCATTTATTTTTCAACAGTACAAATGACCCAAAACACACCTCCAGGCTGTGTAAGGGCTATTTAACCAAGCAGGAGAGTGGAGTGCAGCATCAGATGACCTGGCCTCCACAATCACCCGACCTCAACCCAATTGAGATGGTTTGGGATGAGTTGGACCGCAGAAGGAAAAGCAACCAACAAGTGCTCAGGATATGTGGGAATTTCTTTAAGACAGTTGGAAAAGCATTCCTCATGAAGCTGGTTGAGAGAATGCCAAAAGTGTGCAAAGCTGTCAAGACAAAGGGTGGCTACTTTGAAGAATCTAAAATCAATTTTGTTTGTTTAACACTTTTTTAAAGTTACTACATGATTCCATAAGTGTTATTTCATAGTGTTGATGTTTTCACTATTATTCTACAATGTAGAAAATAGTAAAAATAAGAAAAACCCTTGAATGAGTAGGTGTGTCCAAACTTTTGACTGGTACTGTATATAATGGATTGTGAACACAACCGATATTTATCCATGATACCTTTATTCATCACTCACATACTAATCTGGAGATCAATTACAAAAATACATATCTTTTTAAAGTCTGAATTTACATTGAGGGTTCTATACTTCTTAAAAGGCTGGACGTGTCTTTCATCCTAAAACAAAGGAGAAGAACAAAACTAAGTAAATAATTTAATTAAGTTAAACAAATGCAGTATTATTTTATATACAGTAGATGGTGTATTAGCCTGGGTTAACAGAGGGAATACAACATCGATCTAGAGTACTTACATGTTGGCTATCCTTTCCAATCTCTCTTTCATATTCTCCTAAAGAAAATGAGTCAAGACAGAATGAAAAACAAAGGGCTTGATTTAATCCGTATTGCGGAAGATCCGCGTAAAAATTAGATGGTAATTTCCAATTGAGTCGGCATATGCAGAGATTACCGTGAATGAAGTCTCCTCGAACATTGCCTTTAAAATGTCAAAATCCACGTACAACGTGGCTCTTTCACAATACGACAGATTGAATCCAGCCCAAATAGTCTAATGTTTCCATTATATTTACTTGTAATATCTGCCATTACCTCTGGGGGTGCCGTTGTCACACAGGGGCTGATGGGATAGCTAGCAGAAGGGGTGGAAGACTGAGGACGCTCACAGCCAGAGTTGTGTCGTAGGCTCTCTGGAGGACTGGGTCTTGACTCTAAGGGTATGTGAGCATCAGTTTAACTTTTATATCACACTGGGAATTTGATCTTTCTATTACTGTATTTCAGTTGTTGTATACGATGGCCTCAATAATACTACTAATACTAAGACACTTTTGTCCAAATCAGTTCCAACCAGTGACTTCTGTTGCATTATCCACCACGTGATGACTCCAACCTCCATTGATAAGTGACAACGACTCCTAGAGGGAAAAAAACAACCTTGAAAGCTGTACATGTTTGCATCTTTAATCAGCAAACAGAGATACAGTAGACATTCTGGAATGGACTGACATCATTAGTTCAACATCTGCTTCTACTTGACATTAGATAGAGGTACGGAGAGTTCTTTAGAAGAATCTCCAGATCGGACAGATGTGGTGTAAAGATCCCTTCCTACCTGGGCCATGGCTGACACAGTATCCAATAATCCCTTTGCAGTGGATATGGACGGACGGACGGACACACACACACACCTGGGCCATGGCTGTGGAGAGGGTCAGTCTGGTCTCCAGCAGTAGCACTCTGCTCTCCAGGTTCTCCCACTGGTGCTTGTCTATAGTGATCCTCCCGGCCGAGGCCTTCTCTAGAAGCTCCAGCCTCTGCTCCAGGGCCGAGAGCCTCCCCAGCCTAGTCTGGATCTGCGGCAGCTGGACCTCAAGCGCTGCCAGCCTCCCCTCCACCACCAGGTCCTGGAAGGGTGGTCACAATCCATTCTGTGTGTGTGTGTCACTTTGGTGCTGTGTGTTACAGAGAGAAGGGCTGCGTGGGTCTGTGTGTCTGTGCTTATAATTGTGGAGAAGTATGCTGGTACTCACTGTTTGAGGGACTGTAGGTGCTTGGTTCTGGACCTCCTCCAGTCCCAGCCCCTCCTCCTCTTCCTCAGACTCTTCATTATCGGAGGTTCTACTAGAGGAGCGCCAGGAGTCACCCCCAATGTGTCTCTCCACTAGTGGCCTGCTTAGGGACAACTGTGGGAAACAACCATCTCACCTAGTCATGTTTAGGTCGGGCCATGAACTCATGCAGCATTACAATAGACAATTTTATTATTTTAAAATGTTTTATTTAACTAGGATAGGTCAGGCCTTTTTGATAGAATGTAGAGAGTTGAACAGGTCTGTTGGTCTACACTGTCATGTCCTTGGCAAAGACTTACTGTGGTGGCCATGGGGTTCATTGTTTCAGCCTGAAATGGGAGAGCCTCACTTTTGGAGTCTGAACTCGAGGCCTGAAAACGAGCTCTGGGCTTTGGCTGCAACACACACAGATGCAATACATGGACCTTTTTATTTTACCAGATAGGATATTGAGAACACATTCTCTATTACAATACAGACATGGTCTGATCAAGAGGGTGCAATAGTTAATTGAACCGTGAATACCGTGTCATCATTACCATGTCGTTTGATGATACGCTTTGCTCTAGGCTCGTCAAAGCTGAGGGAGACAGACTGACCTTGTTGCCTTTGCTGAGCTCTTTGTGTTTCTGCAGGGCGAAGGCGATGACATCACAGAGGATGCAGTTCTTTCTTTCTGCATAGCCAAACTGGAGGAACTGCTGCTTGGTCAGGACGGGTTTGTAGTGGAAGAGATCCCGAAGTACCTAGATGTGGGTGAACAATAGACAGTATGACACACACACACACACGGCTGAATTTGCCCTGTTGTGTTCTAAATTGTGTTCTAAAAATGTTCTAATCAAAAATACACCATGGTTGTTTTTTCATTCAAACAGTAAAAAACACAAAGAGAAATACCATATTCATTGAAGAGAACTGAAAATGACATTGCAAAGTATCTGGTACAGGGGTTTTAAACTCATTTTGCGCCGGGGCCCACATTCATTCTTCAAGAAGGTCCAGAGGGTCACACTGAAAATGTGTTCATTTCTTCACCATCAAAACATGCAAAGAAATTTAATTTGAATGATTATTAGTGAGCTGGACACAGTCAAGAAACAGTATAAATGTAGATCCATGATATTTTCTACAGTTTCCATTTGGTTGTAATCACTTTTTTTTTTTAAGTATATGGAGTTTGTTTTCCCTTCCAAAAAAATGATGTGAATTAAGTGTATCGAGGCAAGTGAAACACATGAAATGATGTGAATTAAGTGTATCGAGGCAAGGGATACACATAAAATGATGTGAATTAAGTGTATCGAGGCAAGGGATACACATGAAATGAGGCAAGGGATACACATAAAATGATGTGAATTAAGTGTATCGAGGCAAGTGAAACACATGAAATGATGTGAATTAAGTGTATCGAGGCAAGGGATACACATAAAATGATGTGAATTAAGTGTATCGAGGCAAGGGATACACATGAAATGATGTGAATTAAGTGTATCGAGGCAAGGGATACACATGAAATGATGTGAATTAAGTGTATCGAGGCAAGGGATACACATAAAATGATGTGAATTAAGTGTATCGAGGCAAGGGATACACATGAAAATGTGAATTAAGTGTATCGAGGCAAGTGATACACATGAAATGTGAATTAAGTGTATCGAGGCAAGTGATACACATGAAATGATGTGAATTAAGTGTATCGAGGCAAGGGATACACATGAAATGTGAATTAAGTGTATCGAGGCAAGGGATACACATAAAATGATGTGAATTAAGTGTATCGAGGCAAGTGATACACATGAAATGATGTGAATTAAGTGTATCGAGGCAAGGGATACACATGAAATGATGTGAATTAAGTGTATCGAGGTAAGGGATACACATGAAAAGGGAATATTAGGAGCTGGAACACATGACAAATCAAAACATTCTACTGATAATTGTAAAACTCACTATAGTTGACATGAGTTCAGGGAAAGATGGAAGTAGGTATGACAGGAGGGCTAAATGAGTGCTTCCCTGTTACACAGACTATAATGCAGAGCAAATGGCTTGTCTCCTCTTTGCACCGTCTTCTGTATGAAATGCTGCTGGTGTGTCGGCCCAATCTGTCGCCCATATTTTTGTGTGTGTGTGGCAGCCAGGCGAAGCAGTGACTGGGCGCCAGCCAGAGGGTCTCGATCTTCCTTCTCCGTCTCCTCTCGCCAAAATTAACCGATGCTGTGAGAGGCAGATAGCTCGCCTGCGGCTTCAGCACTAAGAAAACAGAAGAGGGGAGTCTGATCCGAGATGAGAACTTGGACCAACATGGAGTTCCTGTGTTCACCGCAGGAATCAGGATTTCATGTGAGCCTTTATAAAATAATTGCTCAAGGACGCTGTGCTGCCAACCACCGGTTGCCAGATGGAAGGAAACACCACCAGAGTGTTTTAAATACAGATGCTGCAGATCAGGGCCCGCTCAGTTAAAACCCTTCTGGTTCTGATAGCAGGGTTAACAGAGTCTACAGTACAGCCTCAACAAAAAGACTGAAAAACCCCTGATGCATGTACACAAGTCATTCCTTCCAAGTCCTCAGTTGGTTGTGATGAGAGAGGAGCTGTAATATTAGAATGTGCGATAAAGGAAATGGCTTAGCCTTGACCGGACCAAGCACAATATCGTGAAAAAGGGAATTCCGACAGTGGGACATTTCCCATAGATAAGAATTAATGGAATTTCTAGACTACTTTAAGACTCCATTCATGTCATTTGAGCACCACAGGAATGAAAAGGAATCCCACATGTAGCCTACCTTTAAATTCTACAGTGGAAACCCTGCACTGTTTCAAAAGGACTTTATTGGTAGTGAGTGATGCAATAGCAATGTCTTCCATGTGTTTGTATTAGGGGAAAATATTGCAGTTCAACTCAAGCTTGGAGGGGTTAAACCACAGCAGAGCGTCTGGGTAGACAGCAATTGGCCTCAGGAGACCCCAAGGAATAAACTGAAGTCACAGTGTGCGAGTGTGTGTGTCCGTTGCCTGTGAGGAAACAACTGGAAACACTTTGCCATTTTGAACCATCACGACGATAACTGTGATGTATGAGAGAGGGGATCTAGAAGGGAGTCCCTGCTATTGGGAGAAACTGTTCCGTGTTAGGGAGACGACACTGCATGGGGCCACATGGGGAGAGCGGTGGTGGGGAGCCTACTGGAAAAGTAGGACCCAGGAAAGATCCCAGCACGCAGTGAATGAACAGAGCATTAAATCATAGGGAGGGCATGAAGGAATGAGCCTGGGAGATAACAGTCAACTGGGGAGTGATGCCAATGTGTTTCTCAAACGGGTAGGTCTAGATGTGGGATTGCTGCAGGGGGTACATTCAAAATCATGATTTCATCACGAAAGGTGTTCGTCATTAGAACACAGACACTCTGCGTCTTCGACCTACCATTCTAATGGAGACCTATGGAGTCAAATCCCTCCACTGTGCATGATGATAGTTAAATACTAAGGCTATGTCACAGAAACATGTTAACCTACAGTACCCAGTCAAGTTTGGACACACCTACTCATTCAAGGGTTTTTCTTTATTTTATTCTACATTGTAGAATAATAGTCAAGACATCAAAACTATGAAATAACACAGAATCATGTAGTAAAGTGGGCATTGCGTCAAAGAAGCAGTGGTTGGGTTGTGTTTCGGAGGATGCACGGCTCTCGACCATCGCCACTCCCGAGTCTATATGGGAGTTGCAGAAATGAGACAAGACTATAACTAACAATTGGATATTGCATTCCTCATGAAGCTGGTTGAGAGAATGTCAAGAGTGTGCAAAGCTGTCATCAAGGCAAAGGGTGGCTACTTTGAAGAATCTAAAATATATTTTGGTTACTACATGATTCCATGTGTGTTGTTTCATAGTTCTGATGTCTTCACTATTATTCTACAATGTGGAAAATAAAGAAACCCTTGTCCAAACTTTTGACAGGTACTGTACACTATTACCCTAAGATTGTTTTTTTTAAAGAACACAATAAAATCAGTGTGTGGATTTACCTTGTAGATGCATTCGATAAAACGTAGGTCGTTCTTCCCAGTGAGTTCCACTCCGAAGCGCACCAGGTGTTCAGCAAGGTGTGGTGAATAGGAGATGAATGCATAACTCACTATGGGGAGAAAGGCAGAAGGATCCCCTTTGGCCAAGCTGTAGAGATAAAGCATAGATTGTGTTTTACAATGTGTACTACTGTTTTCATATGCATTAGTATCATTGAGGCCTAAAAATATATGACAATAATGCTCTGTTCAGACAGGTAGACAGATTTTGACAACAACAAAAGTTGACCAATCAGATCAGCTCTCATAAAGATCTGATGTAATTGGTCAAAATACCAATTAGTGTAAAAAATAAGAAATGACCTGCCCGTCTAAACGCAGCCCAACACATTTTGACAAACGAGTTAGATAAAAACTAGAATAAATGTATATACACATTTGAAAAGTAGCCAACCTTTTGTCTCGTTTTAAAATGATCTCACATCCACAGAAAATTGTATGTGAGCCACATAATTTTTAAAATTCCAAGCATATTGTGTTTGACGCTCTTCACTTCAAAAGGAATTCCTGCTTCCCTGCTCATCAGTTGTGCAAACTGGGGTCCTCGTCAGAGGGGGACCCACGACTGGTTAATGTAAAGCATGTTTACAAACAGAGTTATAGTCGGGCAGGGCTCCGTACAACCCCCTCTGCCACCTACCGGAGACTTCAAAACAAACCCAGACCATGAACTGTACCCGTGGCTACAGCCCCAATCTGGATGTTTATAGGACTATAGATGTTTAGTCTGTCTTGCAGCCAAATCATTTACTCTTTGTCGCAAATAGCACCCTATAAAGTGCATTTTTTTTTAAACAGAACCTTATGGGCCCGTAGTCAAAAGTAGTGCACTATCTGGGGATTAGGGTCCCATATGGGAAACATCCAGTCTTGTGACATTATCCTACACTACAGAGGTTTGCCTATAGCACGAAGAACATCATACAGACTGTTGATAATATTAATTCTAGCCTGAATTTTAATTCTTAATTCATCACAAGTTCCATATGTCGTCACACTTGCAATGTGTTGGCACTTTCAAGACAAATACTGAGTGTAATGGACAAAGGCCATAGAAATCAGCGACCCCACAACCTGGATAAAGAGCTGGTCAGATATGCTCATCATAGCAATGGGATCATTGGAAATTAGGCTCATGGTGGAACAAAATATTAAATCATGAGAAATGCTACCATATGCACACCTGCCTCTCCTTCAAGGACTCATCTGCCCAAAATATTCTTAGATACTGCATGGATGGTTAATATTTGTAGAATAATAGTGAAAACATCAAAACTATGGCATAACACATATGGAACCATGTAGTAACCCCCAAAAAATTACGTATATTTGAGATTCTTCAAAGTAGCAACCCTTTGCCTTGATGACAGCTTTGCACACTCTTGGCATTCTCTCAACCAGCTTCACCTGGAATGCTTTTCCAACAGTCTTGAAGGAATTCCCACATATGCCG
Organism: Oncorhynchus gorbuscha; assembly: GCF_021184085.1. Classification (NCBI taxonomy): domain Eukaryota; kingdom Metazoa; phylum Chordata; class Actinopteri; order Salmoniformes; family Salmonidae; genus Oncorhynchus; species Oncorhynchus gorbuscha. Next base: position 8,106,784 of record NC_060196.1, on the reverse strand, counting down.
AGAACTTGTTGGCTGCTTTTCCTTCACTCTGCGGTCCAACTCATCCCAAACCATCTCAATTGGGTTGAGGTCAGGTGATTGTGGCGGCCAGCTCATCTGATGCAGCACTCAATCACTCTCCTTCTTGGTCAAATAGCCCTTACACAGCCTGGAGTCGTTTTGGGTCATTGTCCTGTTGAAAAACAAATGATAGTGGGACTAAGCCCAAACCAGATGAGATGTTGCGTCATACTGATGGCAGAGTCTATGGACACTGCCTGGTGTCAACAGTATAGGCTGGTTGCAGTGGTGTACCACCGACAAATCTGCAGCAACTGCATGACACCATCGCGTCAGCATGTACCAACATGAATGTGGAACATTCACGACTTGTATTATCCATGCCCCAAAGAATTATTGGTATTCTGCAAAGGGGGGTCCGACCCATGAGAAACAAGATTCTCTGATCTGATGAAACCAAGATTGAACACTTAGGCCTAAATGCCAAGCGTCACGTCTGGAGGAAACATGGCACCATCCCTACGGTGAAGCATGGCGGTGGCAGCATCACGCTGTGGGGACTGGGAGACTAGTCAGGATCGAGGCAAAGATGAACGAAGCAAAGTACAGAAAGATCCTTGATGAAAACCTGCTCCAAAGTGGACAGGACCTCAGACTGGGGCGAGGGTTCATCTTCCAACTGGAAAATGACCCTAAGCACACAGCCAAGACATCACAAGAGTGGCTTCGGGATGAGTCTCTGAATGTCCTTGAATAGCCCAGCCAGAGCCCAGGCTTGAACCTGATTGAACATCTCTGGAGAGACCTGAAATAGCTGTGGAGTGAAGCTGCAGAGAAGAATGGGAGAAACTCCCCCAAATCCATGTGTACCAAGCTTGTAGAGTCATAGCCAAGAAGACTTGAGGCTGTAATTGCTGCCAAAGGTGCTTCAACAAAGTACTAAGTAAAAGGTCTGAATACCTATGTAAACATACTTTTAAAAAATATATATAAATTAGCAATTGGGGGGGGACAATATCAAATTTTAGAATAAGGCAAAATGTGGAAAAAAGTCAAGGGGTCTGAATACTTTCTGAAGGCATATATATATATATATATATATATATATATATATATACACACAGTAATGGCAAAAAGTTAATGACAAATATTAATTTTCACAAAGTTTGTTGCTTCAGTGTCTTTAGATATTTTTGTCAGATGTTACTATGAAATACTGAAGTATAATTACAAGCATTTCATTACTGTCAAAGGTCTTTATTGACAATTACATGAAGATGCAAAGAGTCAATATTTGTAGTGTTGACCCTTCTTTTTCAAGACCTCTGCAATCTGCCCTGGCATGCTGTCAATTAACTTCTGGGCCACATCCTGACTGATGGCAACGCATTCTTGCATAATCAATGCTTGGAGTTTGTCAGAATTTGTGGGGTTTCGTTTGACCACCCGCCATTTCAGGATTGACCACAAGTTCTCAATGGGATTAAGGTCTGGGGAGTTTCCTGGCCATGGACCCAAACTATCAATGTTTGTTCCCCGAGCCACTTAGGTATCACTTTTGCCTTGTGGCAAGGTGCTCCATCATGCTGGAAAGGCATTGTTCACCATCAAACAGTTTCTGGATGGTTGGGAGAAGTTGCTCTTGGAAGATGTGTGTACCATTCTTTATTCATGGTTGTGTTCTGAGGCAAAATTGTGAGTGAGCCCACTCCCTTGGCTGAGAAGCAATCCCACACATGAATGGTCTCAGGATGCTTTACTGTTGGCATGACGCAGGACTGATGGTAGCGCTCACCTTGTCTTCTCCGGACAAGCTTTTTCCCGGATGCCCCAAACAATCGGAAAGGGGATTCTTCAGAGAAAATGACTTTACCCCAGTCCTCAGCAATCCAATCGCTGTACCTTTTGCAGAATATCAGTCTGTCCCCGATGTTTTTCCTGGAGAGAAGTGGCTTCTGTGCTGCCCTTCTTGACACCAGGCCATCCTCCAAAAGTCTTCGACCTCACTGTGTGTGCAGATGCACTCACACCTGCCTGCTTCCATTCCTGAGCAAGCTCTGTACTGGTGGTGCTCCGATCCCATATTTGTGCCATTCCGAAGGTGAATGGGCAAGACAACATATTTCAGTTCCTTTTAACGGGGTATGTTAGTAGGTGCCAGGCACACCAGTTTTTGTTAAGGGCTGCAACACTGCTGGGTTTTTCACACTCAACAGTTTCCTGTGTGTATCAAGGTCTTCCACACAAAGGACATCCAGCCAACTTGAAAAAAAATGTGGGAAGCATTAGAGTCAACATGGGCCAGCATCCCTGTGAAACGCTTGACACCTTGTAGAGTCATGCCACGATGAATTGATGCTCTGAGGGCAACTCATTATTAGGAAGGTGTTCTTAATGTTTGGTATACTCCATGTATACTGTATACAGTGAGCTCCAAAAGTATTGGGTAAGTGACATGTTTTGGCTCTGTACTCCAATAGTCAAATACTGACTGTCAGTTTTAATTTGAGGGTATTTTCATATAGACCCCCATTTTAGGGGACCAAAAGTATTGAGACAAATTAACATGTGTATTAAAGTTGACAAAAGTTCAGTATTTGATCCCATATTCCTAGCATGCAATGATTACATCAAGCTTGTGACTCTACAAACTTGTTGGATGCATTTGCTGTTTGTTTTGGTTGCGTTTCAGATTATTTTTTGCCCAATAGAAATTAATGGTAAATAATGTATTGTGTCATTTTGGAGTCACTTTCACTTTAAGAATATAATGTGCTTCTAAACACTTATACATTCATGGGGATGCTACAATGATTACAGATAGTCCTGAATTAATTGTAAATAATGATGAGTGAGAAAGTTAGACTCACAAATATCATACCCCAAGACATACTAACCTCTCCCAATATAATAACAGGGGAGATTAGCATTTGGTGGTGTATGATATTTGTGTATCGAACTTTCTCACTCATCATTATTCACGATTCATTCAGATCTATCTAATAACGATAGCAAAAATGGAGGGACTATGTACAAAAATTGTCATTTCTAAACGGTTCATACCCTCAAATGAAAGCTGACATTCTGCACTTTAAACTCAACCATTGTATCATTTCAAATCCAAAGTGTCAACCCACTGTCCACCAGTCTTGGAACACCTGATGGTCAAATAAGGTGCTGGAATACAGAGCCAAACAACAAAAATGGTTACTGCCCCAATACGTTTGGAGCTCACTAGATATCAGAATGAATGAATAAATATATGGGGGATTTATTTCTCCAATGTAAGCATGTAAAAATGACACAAATGTTCAAACATCTCCTACACTGCAACACTGAATAGTGGAGCCGTCATGTGGCCATCAACTGAACAACCACAACACAGGTGCCGACAGATTGTAAAAGCTGGCTCCTTCCCTCAAAAAGTTTGGGAACGTGGCACAATTGTTTAGTTAGCACTGGCCCAATTTTTATCCATGACCTAGCTAACATACCCATTGTAGTCGACCTCTCTTGGGTACTTCAATGCCCGTAGTTGAACATCCAGCTTCCGAAGACATCCTTTCAAATCACCGGTTGACATCATTGTGGACCTTGAAGATGCAAATGACAGACAGGTAACGTTACCACAACCATTCTCCCATTTAACTAATTTTGCAACGAATGGATAAAACACCAACTAGCTAACTAACAAACAATATCACGTTAGCTATGTAACGTTAAATGTTGGCTAGCTACCAACACAGCTTTCCAGCATGTTACTTGCTAACGTTAGATTTTGTTGAGGTGACACGTTGTAGCAGCTACTGGAACATACCATAACACAAAATTTAATAAATTACCTTGTATTTAAGTAGAAGGGCTTGTAGCGGTATTTAGCTCGCTAACTGGGCATGTATTTAGTTTGTTTTGCCCGGGTAAATAACATCACTGCTGCGATTGGTTGCCATGATAAGTGAATCAGAAAAACTAGAAGGAAGATTCAAAAGAGCACATTCGTAGCTACATGTCGGTAAAAGTTTTGTTTGTAGACTTCTGGTTTTAATGTCGATGGTGACGACGACTTATGAAACAAGCTGAACTTACTAAATCCATGTAAAACACCGTCTTTTCTGTCTGTAGTTGAAAGGAAAACAAAAGTATTCTGGTTAGCTACCTTTAATGTGTTAGAAGAAACAAAGCAATGCACTGCATATTTTTTGTAAAAAGTCCAATGGATTTCTGTGTAGGCCGACATTTTTTCTAGAATAATATTTTTTTAAACAAAACAATTGAAAGATTGTGTATATATCATAGTTAAGTAGCATTCACGATCGTTAGATGGATTTACTCAGTTACAGTCACGTCATTTCCACCAATAACAAGCGAAACGTCAAACCAGACAACTGTGCGTGTGAAAAGAGGAGGGAGAAAGGAGGAGTTGAGGAAGCCCTATATTGAGTGATAGGGGCAGATTAGGCCTTATGTCACTTTGTGGGCAGTTTTTCTCTACAACAGCGACGATAGTGGGTATTTTTGGCCAGCATTCAGCGGAGATGGGAACATCTGGTTACCGGTAGAAGACCCAAAACTATTCCCACCGAAGTTGTTTACGTTCTGGACTGTGTATACGTCGCGGCGGCGGTACAATCTTCCATACAATTCAGGTAGGTGGCGCTGGTTACAATGGTCGGTCATTGACAAGACGATGGCTAGTTGGCTTGTAATAATTATATTCAAGAAAGGCGAGGGCTTTATAGGTAAATTTGGCTTGATAGTGAAATTATTATATATCAGCTTCTGAACATAACTTCAATGTTGATGTTGTTTACAGCAAGACACTGAACGTATTTCCAGCCCACTACTGTCTGACTTTGTATGACAGTTTATCCAATTACTGAATTAGGCAAACGTCAACAGACGATGGGGCACATAACTCTAGTGCTTGACAGAGTATGGTCCCTCTTTTCACCAAGAGACAGTTCTTATTACATGACTACGGGTATGTATGAATGTCCTTCTCACTAGCGAAACGTTTGCATTAGTTTTTTAAAGATTGTACATTTAGTAGGCAGCTGATCAGAATGATTTCTCAGAATCTGTATTGTGCGTCACTTTATCGACTGTACACAGACGATTGGGTACAACATTCTCCGTACAGGTAGGCTAAATCAAATCAAATCAAATTTATTTATATAGCCCTTCGTACATCAGCTGATATCTCAAAGTGCTGTACAGAAACCCAGCCTAAAACCCCAAACAGCAAACAATGCAGGTGTAAAAGCACGGTGGCTAGGAAAAACTCCCTAGAAAGGCCAAAACCTAGGAAGAAACCTAGAGAGGAACCGGGCTATGTGGGGTGGCCAGTCCTCTTCTGGCTGTGCCGGGTAGAGATTATAACAGAACATGACCAAGATGTTCAAATGTTCATAAATGACCAGCATGGTCAAATAACAATAAGGCAGAACAGTTGAAACTGGAGCAGCACAGTCAGGTGGACTGGGGACAGCAAGGAGCCATCATGTCAGGTAGTCCTGGGGCACGGTCCTAGGGCTCAGGTCCTCCGAGAGAGAGAAAGAAAGAGAGAATTAGAGAGAGCATATGTGGGGTGGCCAGTCCTCTTCTGACTGTGCCGGGTGGAGATTATAACAGAACGTGGCCAAGATGTTCAAATGTTCATAAATGACCAGCATGGTTGAATAATAGTAAGGCAGAACAGTTGAAACTGGAGCAGGAGCATGGCCAGGTGGACTAGGGATGACCTGTTTTTCCATTACTAATAAGTCAAAAAACCCACTGTAGATAGTTGCTCATTTTAAACTCAAATGATATGTTTGCAACCACCATTTTAAACTCAAATGATATGTTTGCAACCACCAGATTCAGTTAAAACACCCCCAAACCCAACTAATTTGAATGCCCCACCCCATGAACCAACTACCAATTTAGACCAACCATATGCCTGTCCTGTGCATTCCCTATACATCAGTTCAGCCAATGTGATCACACCATACACTGTGCAAGTTTGCTCATTCTACTGAATTATTTGTTCACAAAATGATTAAAATAATTGACTAGCAAGCCAGGCCGTCATAAGTATGACAGTAAGACATCCATCCACATTTGAACAAATGCACCCTTAGGTCAGTTGAACTAATCCGAACAGTTTAGGCTATGTATCTAGACCTAGTCTAGGCCTACATGTCTAGGACCATCTATGACCTACAGTAACCCTCTCACCATATAACCAGTAGACAGACTCGTGTCAACTTTAAAGATGCACATGCAGAAATAGCTCTGCCTTTTCCTGGTTGCTAAAATTCTAATAGTTTTCCTAATTTCTGTTTGTGACAAAATAATCAGTCAGTGTAGAGAATCATTGTACTATCTAAACCGCTGTGAAATATGTTTTCCATACCCAATTTATTTTGTATTTTCAGCTGTTTAAAGTAGAGGTCAACCGATTATGATTTTAACGCCGATGCCGATTATTGGAGGACCAAAAAAGCCCATACTGATTAATCGGCCGATTTAAAAATAAAAAAAATAATAAAATTTTAAAAAATATAGAAAAATTATATATATTTGTAATAACGACAATTAAAATAAGTGTTAATTCAATTTATTATTGTAACTTAATATAAAACATCAATAAAATCAATTTAGCCTCACATAAATAATGAAACATGTTCAATTTGGTTTAAATAATTCAAAAACAAAGTGTTGGAGAAGAAAGTAATATGTGTCATGTAAAAAAGCCATGCCAAACATGCTTCTACTGCATTCGCGTAACAGGCAGATTACTCGTGGAGTGCAATGGTTAGAGCGTTGGACTAGTTAACTGTGCGGTTGCAAGATTGGAACCGCTGAGCTGACAAGGTGAAAATCTGTCGTTCTGCCCCTTAACAAGGCAGTTAACCCACAGTTCCTAGGCAGTCATTGAAAATAAGAATGTATTCTTAACTGACTTGCCTAGTAAAATAAAAGGTATAAAATGTAAAAAATATATACACATTTAATTAAAAAGATAATCGGAACTCGGCGCCCAAAAATACAGATTTCCGATTGTTATGAAAACTTGAAATCGGCCCTAATTAATCGTCCATTCCGATTAATCGGTCGACCCCTAGTTTGAAGCTTGTGTACAAAAGTAAAAGATGCTAAAAAATAAACATAACAGGAATCATGGACATGGCTTACAAAGAACATAACTAGCACTTTTTAGACTTGCTTTCAATGAGACTGACATATCTGGAACACACATTTCTTTGAATTTGGTCAGCTTGCCCAAAAAGTTACATAGTGTAGCATTAAGACATTCCCAAGTGTGTTTTTTGAGCAGCCTACAGTCTTAATGCTCCAGCAGCAAGCAGGGAATGCTGAATAACAAGTGCAATGTAGCGGCGAGAAGCCTAGGTGCATGCCCACATCACATGGGGAACCAGAGAATTGAGAACGTGAGGAATTCCGAGCAGTGGGTAGGCTAAATAGGCTGGAATTGACATTCAGCTGTAGTGACAGGGATGGAAGATTCTAGCTTGATCCCAGATGTGTTTGGGCTGTCTTAACAATCGCCAACTCCTGTGGTGATTGTTAAGATGGCACAAACAAATCTGGGACCAGGCTATGATTCCGCTCTGAACCATTCTAAGATGCTATTACAAGAGAGAAGAGAGTGCCTGTAGTGTAAACTGTCTGACACGTTATTTGTCACATGCCAACTACAACAGGTGTAGTAGACCTTACAGTGAAATGCTTACTCACAAGCTCTATCCGAACTAAGTTAAAGGGGAAACAAATGTGTGACTAAAACACAAGAATTAGAAATTAAGCTACAAACCCACTCACTGAGACTGACTGACAGGGGAGTCGGCGAGAGTTGAATGCATGTCACCTAGCGGGTTAACTGAGGCTACTTCTGGTTTATAAAATAATACCACGTCAATATGTGTTGTGGATGGTGTTTTGAGAGCAGGCTAAATGGTTTAGGCCTTGCCTAAGTTGCACTGTCTTCTGTCTGATGGGGTAACGGTTGAGATGGCTATAAATGGAAGGGGTAAGATAGTCATTCCTGGCCCAAGGATTATAAGGGTAAAGGTGGAGATGGCAGGCTTGATGCATATAGCAACTATACTGAACCAAAATAGCAACATGTAAATTGTTGGTCCCATGTTTCATGAGCTGAAATAAAAGATCCCAGACATTTTCCATCTGCACAAAAAGCTTATTTCTCTTCAATTTTGTGCACAAATGTATTTACATCCCTGTTAGTGAGCATTTATCCTTTGCCAAGATAATCCATCCACCTGACAGATGTGGCATGTCAAGAAGATGATTAAACAGCATGATCATTACACAGGTACACCTTGTGCTTCGGACAATAAAAGGCCATTCTACAATGTGCAGTTTAGTCACAACACAATGACACAGATGTCTCAAGTTTTGAGGGAGCTTGCAATTGGCATGCTGACTGCAGGAATATCCACCAGAGTTTTTGTCAGAGAATTTAATGTTATTTTCTGTACCTCAAACGTTGTTTTAGAGAATTTGGCAGTACGTCCATCCGGCCTCACAACCGCAGACCACGTGTAACCACGCCAGCCCAGGACCTCCAGATCCAGGCTTCTTCACCTGCGGGATTGAAACTTTGGAGTGTTTCTGTCTGTAATAGAGCCCTTTTGTGGGGAAAAACATATTCTGATTGGCCTGTGCCCCCCCCTAAGCCCACAAATGGCTGCACTGCTGCCCAATCATGTGAAATCCGTAGATTAGGGCCTAATTTATTTAAATTTGACTAATTTCATTATGAACTGTAACTCAGTAAAATCGTTAATTGTTGCATTTTTATATTTTTGTTCAGTATATTTCGAAATGGCTTGTTGTGTAAAGTCACATTAGAATCTGCCTTGACCCCTTACAGAGACTGTTCCAGAGTGCACTTTCAGGAAGCAATTGCTTTGATTTGATCGGGCTAATGTATGCGAGATGACCCATGAAAGTAGAGGCAATCGTTGAGATGTTTCTGCGGACAAACAGCTAGGGTCTGAATCCAGATTAAATTAACCCGTCACGGATGTTTCTCTATTTTGTGACAACCGCTGAGCCCTTCAGTGACTCAGCATAGCTATCTTGGAGTTCGCCTGCTATGCCTACCATCAGCTGTTACCGTGCCAGTGACTAAATTAACCAGGAATTCATCCAGCTGCCCAAACATTTAAACAAGGTAGAACGATGGCCTCCGTTTTACATTGGATTGTTAAAATAGGACTTTGGATCACTCAAATGTAATTATAAAGCCCTTTTTACATCAGCAGATGTCACAGAGGGCTATACAGAAACCCAGCCTAAAACCCCAAACGGCAAGCAATGCAGATGTAGGTGCACAGAAAAAAACTCCCTAGAAAGGCAGGAACCTAGGAAGAAACCTAGAGAGGAATCAGGCTCTGAGGGGTGGCCACTCCTCTTCTGGCTGTGCCGGGTGGAGATTATAAGAGTACATGGCTATTTAAGACCAGATTGGATGGCCAGGAAATTCCCAATTTAATGCCTAGTAACTAGACCACTGAGCTACTTCTGTTTGATATTCCTCCTGAGGGAACCTATTCCCAATGTGACACATGCAGACTGTGCTGCCTGTGTTGTCTTGCCTATACACCAGATCCTGCAGATGGGTCAGGGCCTGTGGAGGGTGGCCAGGAACCAGCAGCTGCAGCAGGAGTACGGAGAGCACTGGGATGCTGGACCTGGCCTTGACGGAGATCCCCAGGATTTGGTGATGGAGATGGGGGTTAACCCAGGCCAGGCTCCCCCCTTCCCCGGGGTGGGTGACCTGCCACCTCACCCCCACCCGCGGCGCCACCCCCAGCACTGCCAAGGGGCAGACATCTACCAGCTGCTACGTGCCCGCCGGGGGAAGGAGCAGCAGGGTTTTATAGACCTGGAGATGCTTCCTCCAGAGCTCAGCATCACCATCCTGTCCTACCTGAACGCTACAGACCTCTGTCTGGCATCCTGCGTGTGGCAGGACCTGGGCCACGACGAGTACCTCTGGCAGGGGTGAGTAGTAGACTGACAGGGTCTGTGGAATGGAGGCAGGGGTGAGTAGTAGACTGACAGGGTCTGTGGAATGGAGGCAGGGGTGAGTAGTAGACTGACAGGGTCTGTGGAATGGAGGCAGGGGTGAGTAGTAGACTGACAGGGTCTGTGGAATGGAGGCAGGGGTGAGTAGTAGACTGACTGGGTCTGTGGAATGGAGGCAGGGGTGAGTAGTAGACTGACAGGGTCTGTGGAATGGAGGCAGGGGTGAGTAGTAGACTGACAGGGTCTGTGGAATGGAGGCAGGGGTGAGTAGTAGACTGACAGGGTCTGTGGAATGGAGGCAGGGGTGAGTAGTAGACTGACAGGGTCTGTGGAATGGAGGCAGGGGTGAGTAGTAGACTGACAGGGTCTGTGGAATGGAGGCAGGGGTGAGTAGTAGACTGACAGGGTCTGTGGAATGGAGGCAGGGGTGAGTAGTAGACTGACAGGGTCTGTGGAATGGAGGCAGGGGTGAGTAGTAGACTGACTGGGTCTGTGGAAGGGAGGCAGGGGTGAGTAGTAGACTGACTGGGTCTGTGGAAGGGAGGCAGGGGTGAGTAGTAGACTGACTGGGTCTGTGGAAGGGAGGCAGGGGTGAGTAGTAGACTGACTGGGTCTGTGGAAGGGAGGTAGGTGTGAGTAGTAGACTGACTGGGTCTGTGGAAGGGAGGCAGGGGTGAGTAGTAGACTGACTGGGTCTGTGGAAGGGAGGCAGGGGTGAGTAGTAGACTGACTGGGTCTGTGGAAGGGAGGTAGGTGTGAGTAGTAGACTGACTGGGTCTGTGGAAGGGAGGCAGGGGTGAGTAAAGTTAGCGGGTGTTCAGAATGAATTATTCAAAACTAATATCACTAATTGGTATTTTGACCAAATAAGATCAGCTTTTAAAAAAAAGTGAAAAGTTCTGATGTTATTGGTCAAAGACCAATTATTGGACAAAATATCAGAATCGGGCTCCTTGTGTGAACGCAGCCAATGAGAAGTGTGCTGCAGGACAGGACCTGATACACCATTACAGATTCATCGATGTTTTTAATTGTCCACAAATGATTCAAATGGTGCTTGCCACAAGTAGGTGTAACATGTACCAGGTTGTGTCTTTAATGGTTCAAAGAGTTGATTGGGTGATCATGTTTCTAATCGCAGTCCTCCCTCTTTCTCTGTCGCTCGCTTGTTCCCTGACTTGCTCTCTCTTTCTCTCTCTGGCTGTGCCCTAGTTTGTGTAAGTCCACATGGGGTCACTGTTCCATCTACAATAGAAGGCTTCCCTATGGCTTCTCATATAGAAGACTCTACATGATGCTAGATGAAGGCAGTCTGACGTTCAACGCTAATCATCAGGAGGTAAGTCATCTCTTTTTCATCTTTATCCCCAATACCTCATCCACCTTTTTAAAGCACCACTTCCTCACTGAAACTCTCCGGTTTCCCAGACGTAGATAAAGCCGGCTTAATCTGTTTCCGGGAAATTGTTCAATATATATATGTATATGTATGTGTGTGTATGTATGTGTGTATGTATATATATGAAACTAAACACGGATTTTCACCTTGTGTGTCCAATTCTTGTTGTAATAAGCCCTTAAATCTGGAATCCTTAATGGTGAAACATATATATATATATATATATGTGTGTGTGTATATATTTATATGAGCCAATTAGCTTTTTTTCACTACGTTATTGATTCTTGATTTTTTTGACCACAAAAAAAATATGATTTAGAAATAGTGAGTACACATTGAACCCACCACACTTTACACATCAAACCCAACACACTTCAGCCCACCTTGAAGACAAATGACTACCAGCTAAATTACTTGTTTACTGCCGATGCATACATTCTGAAAGACATCAGCCTTGAAGGTCACTGCAGGTCAAAGCCTGGTTCCCGAGAATCTGTGGAACATTCTAATGGCGTTATTTGGTCTGTCTGTATCGCTAAGTGGATTAGGCTGACTATGGCCAGCCACTTAAAGGGCATGTGATAGCTGTGTGATAGACTGAAATGGTGCTGGGTCTCTACTCTCCCCCTCTAATCCCTCTTTCTCTCTGTGTGTGTTTCATATTGACTCTCTCTTTCTCCCCCCCCCTTCCCCCCCCAATAGGGTATCAGTTACTTCATGTCCAAAGGCATACTGGTGGACCACCCCAAGGAGCTGGCCAAGTTCATCTTCTGCACTCGCACGCTCAACTGGAAGATGCTGAGGGTATACCTAGATGAGAGGTGAGTTTTCTTCATCGAATTCTCACTGGGCTTTCTCAAATTCTCACTGGGCTTTTCTCGATTTCTCACTGGACTTTTTTCAAATTCTTATTGGCTTGTCTCTAATTGCAGGAGAGATGTGTTGGACGAGCTGGTCACGCTGCACAACTTCAGTAACCAGTTCCTGCCTAACGCACTGAGGGACTTCTTCAGGCACATCCACGCCCCAGAGGAGAGGGGCGAATATCTGGAGACACTCATCACCAAGTTCTCCCACCGCTTCTGTGCCTGCAACCCTGTCCTGGTCCGGGATGTGGGTCTCAGCCCAGGTCAGTGCACTGCAGGGAGTTGCAGTTCTAATCTTCAGGGTGTTTAGGGAAGTCGGATGAGTGGAGGAAATTGTAGTTCTGGTGCGTGTTATGTTAATTCAGCCTATGTGAGCAGAGGGAGTTGTAGGTCTACAGGATGTTTAGTGGGTTAGTGGGGGGGAATTGTAGTAATAAATTAATTCATGGGAATTGTAGACCTGACAGGTGTTGAGTTAGAGGCAAGATGTGTGTGGGTGCTGCAATGTTTGTTTTTCTTTTTTTGCCGATGATCTAGCTGTCTGTCCGCGCTATAGAGTGCTATATCGGTCTGCTAGTATAGGACTAGTAAAGGCCCAGCGCACTAATTTTGTAAGAGAAATGTATATTTTTATATAAACATATATGGGCCTCCTGAGTGGCACAGCGGTCTAAGGCCCTGCATCGCAGTGCTAGATATGTCACTATAGACCCGGGTTCGGTCCCGGGCTGTATCACAACCGGCCGTGATCGGGAGTCCCATTTGGCGGCAAACAATTGTCCCAGTGTCGTCCGGGTTAGGGGAGGTGACTTTAATTGGCTCATCGCACTCTAGCGACTCCTTGTGGCGGGCCAGGTGCCTGCAGGCTGACTCCGGTCGTCAGTTGAACGGTGTTTCCTCTGACACATTGGTGCGGCTGGCTTCCAGGTTAAGGGGCCATGAGTTAAGAAGTGCGGTTAGGTGGGTCATGTTTCGGAGGACGCATGACTCGACCTTCGCCTCCCGAGCCCGTTGGAGAGTTGCAGCGACGAGAGAAGATTGTAATTGGGGAGAAAAAGGGTGTAAAATACAAAAATGTATACAGTCAGATCATACATTTTTGGCCATTGACCATGTTGTTATTATTGTTTTAGCTGTCTTCCACAGCATATTGGAGTTAAAATGAAAGAATGAATATGAGCTTTAATTTGAGGGTATTTCCATCCAAATCAGGTGAATGGAATTACAGCACTTTGTGCCCCCCCCCCATTTTAAGGGACCAAAAGTAATTGGACAATATTGGCTGCTCGGCTGTTCCATGGCCAGGTGTGTGTTATTCCCTCATTAGTTAATTTACAGGAAAGCAGATAAAAGGTATAACGTTGATTTCAAGTGTGGCATTTGCATTTGGAATCTGTTGCTGTTAACCCTCAATATGAAATCCGAAGAGCTGTCCTTGCCATTGAAGGAAGACATCATTAGGCATGAAAAATCAAAACAAACCCATCAGTAACATTAGGTGTGGCCAAATCAACTATTTGGTACAATCTTGGAAAGAAAGAATGCTCAGGAAAACCAAAAGGTCCGGAAGATCACTGAAAACAACTGTGGTGGATGACAGAATTCATTCCCTGGTGAAGAAAACCCCTTTTCACAACAGTTGTCCAGATCAAGAACACCCTCCAGGAGGCAGGCGTATCTGTGTCAGAGTCAACAATCAAGAGAAGACTTCACCAGAGTAAATACAGAGGGTTTACCACAAGATGTAAACCATTGGTAAGCCTCAAACAGGAACACTGCTTTAGAGTTTGCCAAAAAAAAAAACATTTTGAAAAAGCCTGTACATTTCTGGAACAACATGCTATGGACAGATGAGACAAAGATCAAATCGTACCAGAATGATTAGAAGCGTATGGAGAAGGGAAGGAACTGCTCGTGATCCGACGTATACCACCTCATCTGTGAAGCATGGTGGAGGTCGTGTTATGGCGTGGGTATGTATTGCTGATTTCCTTGTATCTATTGATGTGACTGCTGACAAAAGCAGCAGGATGAATTCTGAAGTGTTTACGGCTATATTATCTGCTCAGATTCAGCCAAATGCTACAAAACTCATTGGAGGGTGTTTCACAGTGGAGAGGGACATTGACCCGAAGCATATTGCGAAAGCAACCCAATACTTTTTTACGGCAAAGAAGTGGAATGTTCTGCAATAACCAAGTCAATCACCTGACCTGAATCGAATTTGAGAATGCATTTCACTTCCTGAAGGCAAAACTCCCCAAGAACAAGCAGGAACTGAAGACTGCTGCAGTAAAGGCCTGGCAGAGCATCACCAGGGAAGAAACCCAGCATCTGGTGATGTCTATGGGTTCCAGACTTCATGCAGTTGTTGACTGCAAAGGATTTGTGACTGCAAAGGATTTGTAACCAAGTATTAACTCATTTAATTTGATTGTAAGTTTGGCCAAGTATGTACAAAAAATGTTTGTAATTCCTAAATGGTTCATACAATAATTTTTACAAAACCGTTAAATTTAAGGATAAATCTACACTTGAAGCACATCTTGATTGTTTGTCTATATTTTTACTATTTTCTACATAGTGAAGACATCAAAACTATGAAATGGCACGTGGAATCATGTAGTAACCGAAAAAGTGTTGAACAGATAAATATATTTGAGATTCTTCGAAGTAGCCACTCCACAATCACCCGACCTCAACCCAAGTGAGATGGTTTGGGCTGAGTGGGGCCGCAGTGACAGATGGATTCAACCAGTCTAGACGTAGGTCTGCTTTAGAGGACCGAGCCCTAGAAGACCCAAGTACTGTAAAGGCCCTTTACTCCACTAGGAGCTAAAAGGAATAGGTGATGTCACTGTAAACACCTGACACCATGCGTCTGTCTGGTCTTGTCTTGTCGACAGTGCCTGCAACCACCTGCCAGTTTCTGCCACAGTCGAACAACTCCTAACTCGGGGTTCACGCTCATCAAATCCCACAGGCTTTAGGTCTTCTCTCGTCTGTTGATCTCCCCACAATGCCTCTGGAATTTACAAAGGGCTCTGATGTTGCACTTGCCCCAAGTTGTCCTGTCCTTGTTGCATGATTCAGATGTGTGAGAAATCTTTGTACTAACACTGTCATTGGTCCCTAAAGCCACAATAATCCCACGGGTTTAAAGTGTTTGGCTGGAGCGCTGCCCTCACTCTCCTATCACAGAACGGCGTTGTAATAACATCTGGCGCGGTTCTCGGCCGCTCTGCGTCGTCCTGGAGGAGAAGCCGGCTGATTTATTATAAACTTACTGGCGATAGAATTGGCAGAGCAGTAAAGGAGGAGTGGAGATGTACGCTCTCACACTTTCTCTCGCTCTCTCCCACTCTAAAGAGACCCCCTGTTCAACCCCTCTTAGTCTGCCCAGAACCAGGGCTGATACCCACACTGTAAGGTCTGAGAATATGAGTAGACACGTCTCTTTCCTTCCCTGTTATGTGTCCTGTAAAGGAATAGTATTCACGTCATTATGAAGCTATTTTTCTTTATTTGCCCTTCTCTTGTTCTGATGCTCTTTTCTGGTCTTCCCTTCGCTCTTTCTCCCTGTCGTCTATTCTTAAACTCCACCCACCTTCTCAGCCAAGTGATGACCACACAATGAACAGAGAAAGTATTGCTGGACTGAGAAAGACAACTAAAACATTGGGGCTGGCTAATATACTGAATACATGTATATTACTAAGCAAGATAACATTTACTGGCCCAACTCTCTTAACCGCTAGGCTAGCTGCCACCTCACAGATCCATATACAACTTTATCGTCATTGGATGCTTGTTGCTGGGACTTGTTTGACCTCTCACATTCTGTCCATCTCTCCTCTCCAGATGCGGTGTATGTGCTCTGCTACTCGCTCATCCTGCTGTCTATAGACTTGACCAGCCCGCACGTCAAGAACAAGATGTCCAAACGCGAGTTCATCCGCAACACGCGCCACGCTGCCCAGAACATCAGCGAGGACTTTGTCGGCCATCTTTACGACAACATCTATCTCATCGGCCACGTGGCGGCCTAACCGGGAAGTGACAAGGAGTGGAAGTCGGTGAATACATGAACCGGTGATTGCACTGATGCAAGATACTACTTTGGACAATAGTTGTTGCTGGTCATTCTTAATATAGGGTCCTGTACTGCTAGCAATGATGCTTGTTTCCATACTGGGTGGGAGGCGATCTCTTCTCCGGCTGTAGAGCCAATGGAGACCAAGTAGCGTAGCGATTTGGCCCGCCCACATGAAGTGACATCTTAAGGTGTGAGATATAGCCTCAGACAGGCTAGACGTATATTCAGCACACAAGTAGCATACGACAATATAACCAACTACTTCCAGCTTAACCACGCAGAAGTGTAGCTCCAGTATGTTAACGAAGTCAAGAAGAAGTTAAACATATGCTATGAACAAGGACTGAATATTATTACAGCAACAATTAGCAGTTGTGGTTCACATTATACTCTGTTTTTGTTTTGTGAATTACTCTTGAGTTTTGAGTTTAATATTCTGGCTTTCTTTTTTAAATTAATGTTTTTGTTGGAATGTTTTTTACAATTAGAGGAACTTAAAAGAATGACTAATGGGCTGGTAGAAACTCCACTGCATTTTTGTCCTTAACTTTGTAAACTGGATTAAATTGGATGGAATGAATGAATTTCCAAGAGGCACAACAATAATTAATCCACAACAATAATTAATCCAACCACATTTACAACATGGAATCCTTTTATTTTTATCAGAGTACTTCAAAGGACTATTTGCGTCCATTCCAAAGTATTTTATGAGTTGTAAAGTAATCGCCATGGGTCATACTCTGAATTGATGTATGTGGATGAGTAGGATGTCCATGGGAATCTCAGAGCATCCAATTTTGAGTTTGTAATGTGAACTCTCATCTGCATGCATCTCGGCTGGGTCGTATTAATTGTGTGCAAAATTGAAAACGTTTTTCGCCTACAGAAGACGAAAATAAATGTTTCTTATTGGACAAGTCCAATTTTGTTTCTCAATGTTGCAATCCATTTTATTCTATTTGGTGCCTAATGAACACACCACTGGTAATACAGCTATTGATTGTTGATGGAAAAATAGGTGTCAAAGTTGAGGACAATTGTTCAGTGAATTTTTACCTCGGCCCAAGCTGGGATAGGTAATGTTGGTAAATGAAGGTATCTATGTTACTTTATCCTTTTGTGTTGACAAGCATTCTACCCCTTCAAAACAGGCTGAATCCCAAATGACATCCTATTGCCTATGTGTTGCACTACAGTTGAACAGGACCCATAGGGCTCGTGTCATAAGCAGTGCACTATATAGGGAAAAGGGTGGCATTTGGGACACATTCCGGCACTGACTCTATCACAGATGCCTGTGTTTACACAGGCAGCCCAATTCTGATGTTTTTTTTCCACTCATTGGTCTTTTGACCAATCAAATCTGATCTTTTCACGTCCAGATCTGATTGGTCAAAAGACCAATTAGTGAAGAAAAAGATCAGAATTGGGCTGCCTGTGTAAACAGCATAAGTGACACCACAGATATGAACGTTAATCTTTCCCACCATCCTTTGCGGACAACATTTATCTTGTGATTTGTTTTATGTGTGTGACTCTGGACTGATGCCCCTTATCATGTGTAAATCTTCCTGTCAATCTCTTATCTATTCTATGACTGCAACGTCACTCTTTCTCTCCCAACCTCTTCCCAGTGACTCGAAGGGCTTGATTCTATTTGCTACAAATGTCCAGAAATATGTAATATAGATCAGACATACCTCTGATATGTAGAATAAGGAATCAAGTCCGCTCTATTCGTGACATTTCTTTATGCAGTGTTCAGTATTGCACGTGACCCAGGACTACCAGATTGTTTCTTTTAATGATTACTAACTAGTGAGCACTTTAACCAGGGGGTGTTTTCTCTCCACACTGCTGTCTTCTGATTCATATATAAATATATATCACACTATTTAGTTTTCACATATCTGAAGGACTGTTTGTTTTCTATCTGTTGTCTTAGCCATGCAGTCTTTATTATTAGTTCTAGTGCCAATAAACAAAATGTTGAAAATGACAACCACACTGACATGTGAACCTGAGCAGAATAACAACTGTGGTAAATGTTTGCATACAATTGATTAAACCCCAGATTTGATTTGCACATGTATATATTTAAGTGTAGAGATTTATATAAGAAACATTTTATTTTGACATATTTGAACAGATGTTTTTTTCCCATAAGTAGACCTGTTTATGCACTGACATTTTGTATGAGCACTGGACTGCATGCAGAGAACTGAGTCTTTGCACAGTTCATGTTCTCCACTTCCATGATAAATTTAAGTGATTTTGAGATTATTATTGTAATATTTATGAAATGTTAATTACACTTAGTTTAACAGCAGCAAATGACAGTACAGACTTTTCCTTTTCTTCAATTCCGTGTACTTTTTTAGTTTCCTGTGTGGATTTATGGATTGAGATTTTTATGGACAATTCCCTTTTCAACAGCCTAAAAAAAAAACATTTACATCTGAGATGGGTTGCTGAATGACAACACTGGAAATAAAACCTGTCTAGATTGTATACAAATTAAACTCTGAGAAAATATTCCCCTTGTGTTGAGCTGTGACTATTTCTACAGTGATCATAATGTTTTTATATATTCAAGATCGTGACCATTACTGATTCGCCCTTCGACTCGACTATGTACACTATATTTACGAATTAAGTCACCTATATACACCTCTCGAAACGACCAAACCCCATTTTCAAAGCTCCAATCCATAGTGTATATATTAACCATAGAGTTCATCTGAGCCTGTCAGTGTATAGATAGACAGGAGTAAATCGACTCCAGACACAACATGACCCTCGACCTCTAGCGGAGTGTGCTTTATGTGCTGTAAATGAAAAGGGAGAGCATCACAGGGGCCGTCAGCAGAGAGATACAGGGCCCTTGGAGCTGCATGGGAGAGGGGTCAATCTGAGAAAGTTTAGAGAGTGGTGATGCAATGTGTACCCTGACCCCTTTTTAGCTCTCCATAGCGCAGGGAGACAAGGTACCATGTCAAGGAGGGAGAATATATAACTCAACTTTATCTGTCTTCCTCAAAGACTCCTTTCAGGGCCTACGAAAAAAAACATAGCAATGCCAAATACTAAGCTAAATTGGATGGAGAACTGAAATGGTTCATGATTGAATGGTTGGTAACCTACTTTAGATGACACGATCCATTGGCTTAATCATTCATTTAGTACCAGCTTTTTCAGTAAAACACATGTTCGTACTAATTAACATATGATTAATAGCCTGCCTATCATTGTTGCAACAACCACGGGGTTATTCTACATTGAGGACCTATAACTACAACTGTGCCAAAAGGAGCTCCGAGCTCCATTACTCGTATTATATAAAAGTTTTAAAAATTACTTTCTGATAAGGCAGATTCTTAACTTGAGTAAAGCGAGAACGCACGAGTTGACCCTGTAAATCAGTCGATGAAGATTTGTGCCAAACAATCGATTATGCGCATAGGGAGGAAGGATGGGACATAAGATATACAAATAAGGATTACAGTTAGTTCAACACACTGACCATAAAATTGTACATGCAACATTACATGTAGGTGTCTTATTATACTTTGTAGTAATTTGCAACATTAAATGGAAATTGTGAATGTCTATTATTCTGCACTATTTTTTTTTATTCCACATAACTTATTAGCCTAGCTCATACATGTTCATTTATTGGGTCATACCGTTCATTTAATTTAGTCTCGGTGCATCTGAATCTGAAATGTATGATGAAATTAGATTTTTCTTTCTACCTTCCAATGAACAGGCTGTATTTGATTCTGCTCTGTTCCCATAGCCTAATCAGGGTTTCCGATAGTTGATGCTGTTTATTATACAGGTAACTTCTTTTTCGGGGTGGCTGACACCGAGGTTGCCTTTCATTTGGAATGATTGATGAAGTCCTTACGGTTCTCCATATTCTGCAGTTTGTCAACACAACTACCTGCTGAGGGAGCGGGACGCCACGCTGTCGCTGCTGAGACGCGCGGTCTCTGGAGGAAAGCAGGGGGAATTTGGGTAGGCTTCGATCCCATAGCCTAGCCTATATGATAAAACTATACGCTGTAATTTTACAAATAATAACAACAATAATAATTGTAATAACATTTACCAACATTCATATTGTATATTATTCAGGAACAGTAGGCCTATTCTGAAATTAACCCTCAGAATAGGCCATATACAAAATACAGTTTGAGAGTTCAAGATAAAATCTAACTAAGTTTACGAATTTTTTAGCAAACGTATAATATCTTTCTGGAAAGGTTACGGCGAATGTTGAGTTCCATTTACCAGACTTTTGGTCATGTAAATCAAAAACGGATGCTAATCTGAAAGAAGCCAGGTATAATAAAAGTAATACAACTATCATTGTCATTATTATAGTCAAATAGCCCCCCCAAGAAAAATAAAATGAAAAGAATAAGAATATGGATGGATAAGAATATTTCGATTCTGGAAATAGGGCTATCTACTATTTCGTCTAGTTGACGCCAGTATGATAGGCCTACTTTCACTAGTCTCGTACACTTTGGCGAACTGACCATCAAACTCTAAACGCGATCATACTGGACTAATTATGTTCATCCGAAACACAGCAACCGACATTTTTGCAATACTATCCATGACATCACAGTTTGAAAAGAGGCAAGAGGGGGGACATGGCACCGCATGCATCTCCTTTCATTATTTTGGTATGGAACCACCAATAATGTTTTCTGCCCAAGGTTTTAAATGTGCTTTGGCATCTTTATTGGCGTTACTCTCACGCAAGGCTTCCTCGGGTCCAAATGTCAAGCAGATGCCAAAGTTGGGGATGTTCTTAACAATCTGAAACCGCACCTCCCAATTTAAAGCCCAAACCCAACGATCTTGGAAATTGGAAATTCGGTTCCCATAGCCTTTATTCTTTTTTTTCTGTCATTTTACAATTTATGGTTTAGGATTATTGGGTTTTTAATGATTCTCTGCTCTTTTTTAAGTCCTAAAATAGATCTCACTCAATGTGACATTGAACTATTGTGATGTCAACAGACAGCAGTTATAGAAAGGCAGGAGTTTTGAGTGTTTGTTTTGTTTACCGATTTGATCCATGAGTATAGGCCTATATTGTCTGCAGTTTGTTTCAAAAGCATGCCAATAACTCCATCTGACTGCAAACGTGCACTGATTACGTTACGGAAGTTTTGGTTGGATCCACTCTGCCCCATCACAACCCTGCGCACAAGGGGATGTGTCAATAAGGTTTTAAAAGCGTATTAATACAACTGAAAATGATGATGAAGATCATTTCAAGAAAACACGTTAACTCGGGGTAGTCCTTTGAAAGAAATGAATTACCCATCGGCAGTCCCGCGATGATGGTGCTTGTCGCTGCCCTCTCTGTCTCCGGGTCTTCTTTGGTGCTCTTGAGAACTCTATTTCCTATCGAAAAAGCCTCGAATTGCGATTATTTTAGGGAGTTACATGGCCTAATAATAATATAATTATTTGCAATAGCATCGTTATAAGATTTATCTAATACGTTCTCAATACTTAAACAACGTATATTGGTTGTAGGGAATAAAGCAATTTACGTGATATATAACGAGATGTCCTTATGATCATTCTTTCAACATGATTCTCTATGATGAAAATATTTCAGAAATACGTTCCATTATCCTTATGAAATACGTCAGTTCACGTAAATAAATTAAAAGCAGAAACATTTTCACAACAATATTTCCTCTCGCACGTATCAAGTAGCCTTATTGGCCATATCATAAATAATCATGATACGATATTATACTGATATGATTACCTGATATAATTGCTTGTTAGTCCGCTGAAATGTCACATTTGATTTGATCAAGGAACTGCACAAGAGATAACGGACTTTCGTTCTGTCAGAGGTTTGAAAGAACTGTAATCTCCAGATGGCCTTCTAATTGAAAATGGGCTGCCTTATTTTGTACTTAAGGTAACAAATGAAAGACGCAAGAGGACTTGATTTTTATGGCCGTTAAGTCATGCATGGGGAAGTCCTTTCAAGGAAGATGGAGGAGTATTGTAGCCCACTGAATGTTTATTTATATAAATGAACGAATCCTACGTGTGCTATATGGTTACATGGATACATATTGTTGTTGGGTGGGGAAGATTAAAACAATATCCTACCCTTTTTCTGACCTGACAGAGCAGCAGCAAGTTGGTTTCAGTTGATACTAATGTCACAGTCCATCCCAAAAACAAAATGGGATAAAACGTTAGCAAAAATCTGAAATCTTCTAATGATAATGTAAATAAATGTATGTTCTCATAATGAATTACAATATGTCCAGGTATAGCCTCTGTATAGTATACTGGCAATGAAACCAAGCCAGTGAAGCAACTAATTGTATAATATAAGTCCAATATATACCATAAACATAGCCCCATCTTCAAACAGGGTCATTCTCCACACACACACACACACACACACACACACACACACACACACACACACACACACACACACACACACACACACACACACACACACACACACACACACACACACACACACACACACACACACACACACACACACACACACACACACACACACACACACACACACACACACACACTTATCTTGCAGCCTAAAGTGTCCCCTATTTTCTGGAGTGGACAGAGAGTCTTCTGGACATCCAACAGCTCTGGCCAGCTGTTGTCCAGCTGTGGGGAGCGTTCAGTGACCAAGTCTCTATACCTATCATAGACATCCCATCACAGACACGGCCCATAGGCTGATTCTCTATACCTGTCATGGCTATGCTCTGATGAAGGGGTTAGGGAACAGTTGTCTTCTGTTTTATACAGGGAAGAAGGAAGGAGACTTCATATCCTATTGGACAGGGTACTTTTCAAAACCTCGGTCTGGCGCTCAGCGGTACGATATAATATTTCGTATTTGATTTATTTTGAATTCAGATTGGGAAGGAATATGGCCGCGATATGACATGACAATCATTTTCAGCACCAGGACAGTAGTGTCATAGCCATGTACATAACCTAGTTGACTGTTGCAGTCCGCTCTCTCTCCTTATGGTTCTCGTTTCTGAGTCGAATACTCAAAGGTGAGTTCCTGATTCTAAGGCAAGTCCTGAATAAGCCGTTAGGTGACGTAAGTGCCGGGGATATGTTTTATGGGATGTTTGTTTTTCATGAGACCATATCTCTCTGACAACTTACATTACATTACTGCCTCCCCTCCCCCAAACGACATAAAGATATACTAGGGAGAGCCGCCCTGCCTAGACGTGACAGGCTGGGGTGTCTGACACTTGTCAGATTACAAGGAGGGGAGATCAGTGATCAGTCTATAGGCTGTTGAGCTGTTGGATGGAACTACTGCTTTAATCTATCTGCTTATACATCCCCATCACATCGCAATCGCTGCGCTGCTACTGTTACTAGATTGGCACTGAGAGATGGAGAATAGAATAGAATGGGCTGGAATGGAATGGAATAGAATTGGATAGAATGGGACAGAAAATAAAACACCAGAATATCCACTCATTTGTCCAACATAGCCCACACATTATAACACACTGGAGTACATGTCCAACATTTGGAAATGAACTCTGCTGTAAATTTGGCAATAAGCTTTTTTGGAAGGAGGCAGTTCCTTTCCGGATGGCGAGGGTCAACTTATTCAAAGGCTCTCTTCTGACATACTGCTGTACAACACCAGGCCATTCAGCAGCACTATGACAGTGTTATTAGATCCTGAGTGCATCTCAGGAAGTGTGGCCCAGGCTTTACTGGCTATGCTATTGAACATTAAAAGCCCACAAGGCGTAGGAGCGTAATCTATATAATAACCCACAAAGGTTTAATTTACAGAAAGCCCCCTTGTGTCTCACCTCAGTGTCTATGTCTTAAAATGTATCCTATTCCCTACATAGTGCACTACTTTTGACCAGGACCCACAGGGCTCTGGATAAAAGTAGCACACTGTGTAGGGAATATGGTGACATTTGGGACGCAAACCAGTGAATTCCATAAGAGTTACATTGTATCAAGCGTCAAATCTAAACAGGATCTGCTGGGCTGGTTTCCAGCTAGGGGTTCCTAAAAGATCGGACAGGAAATGTGATGGAAACCATTGACACACAATCTTCGGTTAAAGCTGTTTTCTGGCCTTGCGAGGGTCTAGTTTCTGTACTGAATGAAGAGGCAATAGGTTGGGGGGAAAGTGGGGAAGTGACTTTCAGTGAATTGTCCAAAGTATGCAGTATAAAGGCAGTGTACCCTGGCATAAAGCAAGGGTGTCCCCACTCTCCACAAGAGCTCACCAACTCCAATGCCCCCTGCTTCAAAGCACCAGGAGGGAGACCCAGAGATCCAACGAGACCTCGGTTGGGAGCAGCCCTCTGTGGGTATGGAGGGCACCAGAGCCAGGGTACCGGGCCCTCCTGGGGCCTCGGAGGTCCAGCCCTCGGCCTCTCTAAGGGCCCAGTTCTTCCAGGTTCCTTTGGCCCTCTGGCTAAAATAATATCCAGTGGCTCCAGTCACTGAGCCTGGTTAATGCATCTGTCCAAGGTCTGCAATTACCTGGTCATAACATTACCCCAGCCGTTGCCAGCCAACCAATCAGGACAGGGCTTCTATGGGCTTCTAAACAGCCACATTTCGCCAATGTCAAGCTGTTTGATCTCTGAGGGTAATATTGCTGAGAGAAACGTATCAAGAGAGAGAGGAGAGGGGACCCAGTTCCTATTGTTTGCAGGTATCCACCTTCATCACAGACTGGGACATGCGAGGCATACTACACACACAACTGTGCACGTTTACACGTTTAGAGACACACACACACAGACAGATAATCATGCATTATGTTTATACACTTTTAGTAAGAAATAAATACTATGGGCATGTGTTCAAGATGACTTGCTTATAAATCAATCTGACATTTTTCTTTTTTATATGTCAAATAATTAATCAGCTCTAGTGTTTAGATGTAAGCTATCCGTTAAATATGTGTGGGGTTTTAAGATCATTCAAATGACCTCATTTCTGTAGGCCTATAGCTGCCCTGTGTTGTGCCTGCATGCTGCCTCTTCATTCTAGCTTAATGAAGCATGGACGTTTTGCTTGTTTGTGATTTGGTCAAGTCCAGCGTCGTCTGTGTACCATGTTTTGCTGCTGTGCCTATGAGCACTGGTGGTATAGTGGCTCCGTGTCTGCCTACTGAAAAACATAAAACGGCGCGTGATTAATCGTGCAATTACCAGGGTAATTTTCCCTCTTATCGGTGACGGACTGCAGAGTGATTTGCTTTATTGACTGGGTTGTCCTTGTTTTCACACATTACTACATTGTAAAAAGTCTAGGTGCGTTAATAAAAGGCAGAGGTGAGCGCTGTGTAATTAAAAAACACACATCATTTGTATTCCCGAGCCATCAAAGCGGTGAGACATAATTATCATTACTATGACAACCGATTATGTTTGTTTTTCAGAATGATTTGTAACGGGTTTTGATTTGTAATCGATTCGTTTCATCATAATTATCGTAATCAGAGGTAAATAATCACATTGAGGGGATGAATTAGTGCTTCAAGAAAGCCTAGAGGAACATTTGACCGCCTGGTTTATCATTATGTCCTTTACATAGAAATGAAAACATCCTTGATTTTGACCCACTCAACATGCAAGGAAAATATAGCAAACTCTACTTAAGTAGGCCTAGCCTCGGTAAATGAATGTTTGCTTTGAAATGCAATGCAATAAGGCTTTATTGATCTGGTAGACGACATTGGAACTAAATCTAGAATTTTTTTGAAACAAGGTGACATTTATCCAGTTATTCTTTGTAATGATTAATGCGATACGTATATGTATATACGCAATATTAACATAGCCTTATTGCGTTTCACTTCAAAGCAAACATATTAATTTACCCGGGCTAGGCCTACTTAAGTAGATTTTGCTCAATTTTTCTTACATGTTGAGTGGGTCAAAATCAAGAACGGTATATATTTGGGTCGACTGTTAGAAAAAAATATAGTGGGTGATCGGCGATTTTCGTTTAAAAAAAATATGGGTAACAAACGTTGGAATGAAGATATTTACGTGTTTTTTAGATACAGCTTAGAAGAGATTGAATGTATCAGTTTCCGTGTGTGTGTGTAATGTATAATGCTGTACTTTTCTTATAATAGAAAAGCTATAGGCCTATCGTATATCGAAGATTGAGGTGTCCCTTCGCAATCATCCGTGCAATGCAGACTCTTCCCCCGTTGTTGGAAGAGGAGTAAATCGGCTATATAGGCCAGTCAAGCATCATCTTTACATAGCCAGAAAAAGCGAATGATTTGATTCAAAGTGACCATGAGTATGGCATTCTTTTCAAAAAAACGATTAAATTGCCACGAAACCAATGAATAAACTATTCAAATGAAAATTAAACGATTCATAATCATTCGATAGTGGATAGGTCCATTAAGAATTGAAAGTGAAAAAAATCATGCTTTCAAAATAACGACAATGAGGAATAAATTCACATAGACAACAATGATGGGTTCAACAATTAGATTAAAACATTTTACAGTTGCATTCAGGTTCAGTGAGCGAATTGTATGTAGTTTAGGCGATTTCTTTTCCCTTATTTAACTTGGCAATACGGCCAGACAAAGCAAAGGCACGACATGATGATTTGATTTGATTTGATTTGATTTGATGACATAGGCTTAGAATACGTCATACACAATAACATTCCTAGAACGTTATGCATTGTTTCGAGTTGTGCTCTTATACGATGACGTATGCATGCTACATCGTTTACATTGTGTTATAGGCCGAATAATGAATCATGTTATTCTTTTTTAATAAATGAACGACATATTTTTCGCTAGGGTAAAATAAAAACGAACGGTAGGCTGATTCATTTAGAAAATAATGGATTGTAGTATATTTTACTCTGTATATCTCATATTTGCGTGCGAAAGGAAATTCTACACACCATGAGCAAGGCCTTTTGACACAAAACAGGCAGGAAGAATGACTTAATTAATTCCTGATCACATTTGGTATTGCATAAAAAAAGCCTTTCTTCAATGAGAGCATGAATTTCTCTCCAATAGTTTTTGTGTTTCGTTTTCAGATGTTTTCATTATACACATGCCTGACATATGAATTCAATGAATGAAGAGCAAATCTGCCCACAATATTGATGCTCTACGCTATTTGCTGTTCCATCCTTCGATGCGTCAAGGACACATTACAAGAGCTGGTCACAACCATTTTAGACCAAATAATAAGTCCAATAAGAAATCCATTCACGTAAAATCGACCTACACTCTTAGAAAACAGTCCCAGTAGTCATTGCCCCATTTTCGCATAAACGAACAATATACACTCTCAGAAAAAAAAAAGTTTCAGATAGTTCCAAAAATGCTTCTAGGGCGTCATATAGGGCACCTCTTAAGGGTTTAATTTGACGCCATGTATGAAGCAATCAATATAACCTTTTTTTGTTCTGTCCGGATTTTTTTTTAAAGACTGTATGTTTCGTTTATGCCAAAATGATACAATCAATACTGGGACTTTTTTCTTCTGAAGTCGACCATCTTCTCATCGAATGTGGAAAAACCATCATTGCTACCCGTAAGGTAGACCACACTCTACTCTCTCTCTCTCTCTCTCTGCACCAAGGCATTGTCCAGGATCACTAGGTGGCGATAGAAACCCCCACTAAAACACAACGTGGTTTCAGAGATACCTGCCAACTTTTCGCCTCAGTCGAAAGAACCAAAACAAAAACATGTCCCAAGTGTAAGCAGCATTCGGAAAGAACACAACCTTCCTAATAAACAACATCAATTACCGTTTTTCTCTAAAACATGAGTTCATGCTCTGTAGTTAACTTGCAGGCCTATTCCAGCTGCTCCTCCAATCAGATCCCACTGGGAACACACTGGTTGAATCAATGTTGTTTCCACGTCATTTCAATGAAAATATGTTGAACAAACGTGGAATAGACATTGAGTAGATGTCTGTGCCCAGTGGGATATCAACCATCCATCAACCCCATCAACACCTGGGGCGAGTGACTAGAAAGCGTCCAGTTTATGTTCAAGTTGACTTTTCGTAGCAGGTTAGAAGAATTTACGTAGCAGGTTAGGATAATTAGGTCAGGGTTAGCTAAAATACAAAACAAATCTACTTTTGACATCAATTTGACATAAACTGAATCCCATCTAGACATGGCCACATCTAGCTGAACAGTGAGGGAGAGAGTTCTAATCCCCACTGTTGTGCTCTTGAGTCTCTCTCTCTCTCTGCCTCTCTTGGCTGCTCTACCAGTCTCTCATCTGTCTTTCACTCTCCCCATCTCTCTAAACCTCTTTTCTCTAGGTGAGTGCAGCCAGTCGCATCAAACAATCTCTCACTCCAGTTCTTTATTTTATTTAGTCTCTCTCTCTCTCTCTCTCTCTCTCTCTCTCTCTCTCTCTCTCTCTCTCTCTCTCTCTCTCTCTCTCTCTCTCTCTCTCTCCTCTCCTCTCCTCTCTCTCCTCTCCGCTCCGCTCCGCTCCTCTCCTCTCCGCTCCGCTCCGCTCCGCTCCTCTCCTCTCCTCCCTCTCTCCCTCCCCATGGGGCCCAGGGTGCCCCTCTCACCCGCTCCGACCGCCTGCGTGGCCCTGTGGGCGGCCACGGGTCATAAGGCTGGCCTGGACTGCCACAGGAATGCCCCCGGCTCCAGGCCTTACTCACAGCTGTTGGCATACACTCAGTCCTCTGGCTCAGACCGTCCAGACACACTGTGCACTTTCCCCACATTCCTCCACACGTTGTTCCTCCTCAACCCAAAACTGACTGACATCTAGTCAACCCCAAAGCCAGCCTGGACAACCTAGTCCGTCCCAGACAGAGACATGTGTGGATATTTGTTGCCTGACTGGCAAGGGAGACGCACGGTAAGAGGGTTGCAACGCCGCACACAGCATGGAAAACACTGTCCATTGAACAGTGTATCTAAAGTAACATTCCATACACAAAACAATGGGGGGAAGAAGGTAATCTTGCAAAAGATTCATTCAATTATAAACCGACGGAAGGACACTACAACATGTCGCGCATTTTGATTACACTCCATCGAGTAATCTATTAGTGAGACATTTCCCTCATTAAAGATCTTGATTATTTTATCATACAATTATATTGATACAGTCAGCTAGAGAGCTGGAACCCCCATTCCAATCAAGCGCGGTATAAAATCAATCATCCTCCGGTTTCAGTGGCCACAGTTTTACGGCTGCTACAGACGTGCGGGGCCGGAGAAGCTAAACGTGGAGGGCCTGTACCTGGATTATGTAGCCGTTTGAAGTTTCTCCCTCTCAGATGGGCCCTTCAGTGGAAAGACACAATCAAATTGGGCCCCCTTCCTAGTTTAAAGGGGCTAGAGTGGGACCACCAACAGCCAGGGAGAACCAGGGCTGGGGCCTGCTTTTATGGCCTAGGTTGGGGCTGGGCTGAGGGGGTTGAGGGGCCGGGGTAGGCTAGTAGCTAGCTGGGAAACCATTTCAGCAATGGAAGTGAACAGTTGGATAATGGCCTTCTTCCCTCAGGGGTGGCTCGATGCGTTGTAAATCCTAGGAGTCCCATACTCCATTTTTACTATGTGCTTGCCTTGCCTGCTGATGTGAATGGATGAGTGAGTATCCAGTTTCAATTTAAGTTCGAAATAGTAGAAACAAGCCTGAAAAGGGACACTTATAAGGCAGAAGTCTTGTTTTTCGTTCTCCGCAAAGACACATGCTTCAAAGCGACATAGAATGGGAGATCTTAATCCACCTTTCCACTGTTCATTAGGTTTTTTTCTGAGACAATAGGCTTGGGTTGCCCTGTCTGTACCAGAGAGAGAGAGAGAACGAGAGAGAGAGAGAACGAGAACGAGAGAGAGAGAGAGAACGAGAGAGAACGAGAGAGAACGAGAGAGAGAGAACGAGAGAGAACGAGAGAGAGAGAACGAGAGAGAACGAGAGAGAGAGAACGAGAGAGAACACGAGAGAGAGAGAACGAGAGAGAACGAGAGAGAGAGAGACAGAGAGAACAGAGAGAGAGAGAGAACGAGAGAGAACGAGAGATAGAGACAGAGAGAGACAGAGAGAGAGACAGAGAGAGAGAACGAGAGAGAACAAGAGAGAGAGAGACAGAGAGAACAGAGAGACAGAGAGAGAGAGAGAACGAGAGAGAGAGAGAACGAGAGAGAACGAGAGAGAGAGAGACAGAGAGAACAGAGAGACAGAGAGAGAGAGACACAGAGAGAACAGAGAGAGAGAGAGAACGAGAGAGAACGAGAGAGAACGAGAGAGAGAGACAGAGAGAGAGACAGAGAGAGAGACAGAGAGAGAGAGAGAGAGACAGAGAGAGAGATAGAGATAAAGAGAGAGAGGGACAGAGAGAGAGACAGAGAGAGAGAGAGACAGAGACAGAGACAGAGAGAACAGAGAGACAGAGAGAGAGAGAGAGGAGAGAGAGAGAGAGACAGAGAGAGAGAGAGAAAGAGAGAGACAGAGAGAGAGAGAGAACGAGAGAGAGAGAGAACGAGAACGAGAGAGAACGAGAGAGAGAACGAGAGAGAACGAGAGAGAACGAGAGAGAACGAGAGAGAGAGAACGAGAGAGAGAGAACGAGAGAGAGAGAACGAGAGAGAGAGAACGAGAGAGAGAGAACGAGAGAGAACGAGAGAGAGAGAGAACGAGAGAGAGAGAGAGAACGAGAACGAGAGAGAACGAGAGAGAGAGAGAACGAGAGAGAGAGAACGAGAGAGAACGAGAGAGAGAGAACGAGAGAGAACGAGAGAGAGAGAGAACGAGAGAGAACGAGAGAGAACGAGAGAGAGAGAGACCGAGAGAACAGAGAGAGAGAGAACGAGAGAGAACGAGAGAGAGAGACAGAGAGAGAGACAGAGAGAGAACGAGAGAGAACGAGAGAGAGAGAACAAGAGAGAGAGAGACAGAGAGAACAGAGAGACAGAGAGAGAGAGAGAACGAGAGAGAGAGAGAACGAGAGAGAACGAGAGAGAGAGACAGAGAGAACAGAGAGACAGAGAGAGAGAGAGACAGAGTGAACAGAGAGAGAGAGAACGAGAGAGAACGAGAGAGAGAGACAGAGAGAGAGACAGAGAGAGAGACAGAGAGAGAGAGAGAGAGACAGAGAGAGAGATAGAGATAAAGAGAGAGAGGGACAGAGAGAGAGACAGAGAGAGAGAGAGAGAGAGAGAGAGAGACAGAGACAGAGAACAGAGAGAGAGAGAGAGAGAGAGAGAGAGAGAGAGAGAGAGAGAGAGAGAGAGAGAGAGAGAGAGAGAGAGAGAGAGAGAGAGAGAGAGACAGAGAGACAGAGAGAGAGAGAGAGAGAGAGAGAGAGAGGAGAGAGAGAGACAGAGAGAGAGAGAGAGAGAGAAAGAGAGAGACAGAGAGAGAGAGAGAGAGAGACAGAGAGAGAGAGAGAGGGACAGAGAGAGAGAGAGAGACAGAGAGAGAGAGAACAGAGAGAACAGAGAGACAGAGAGAGAGAGAGAGAGAGAGAGAGAGAGAGAGAGAGAGAGAGAGAGAGAGAGAGAGAGAGAGAGAGAGAGAGAGAGAGACACATAGAGAGATCGAGAGAGATCGAGAGAGATTGAGAAGTAAAACAGAGAGCCTAAAGAACCCTTTATCTCCACCCGTCCTGATCAGTTACTCTCTCCAAAATGGCCGCCCATGTACCACTACCAAACACCCCTTCCTCCTTCGAGCTGGCTACCATAGAAACGGGTCATTACCATAGATACATGGGTCAGACCCGGTATGACCTCAGAGCAACAGGATGCCAGCGGCCAATCACGGGCCTCCCTCACATCCCTCTGGGTTAGCGGTGGCATAGAGTGAGACGTAACAGATGCTTGCCCTCCTTCATCACTCAGCCACAGCAAGGGAGAGCCGAGCATTTCATCATCCTTCTTCACAGCTCCAGTCGCAAAATCCAATAGAAGCTTAAGCCACAAACGTCTTGAGTGTTTGGGAGTCTTGCATTTAAAAACAAACAAATGTTGTCCACAAAACCAGCATTGTTTGACCATAAGGACAACACATACACTAATATTTGCAGAATCAAATCAAATAAGGAAAATTCATTTTTTGTTTTTTACTTGTCAGATTACAAATCAACCCGGATTGAGTTTCCAATCACAAAACTTGATGAAACTACACCTCCCATGATCCTCTGTAGTGGCTTCATCATAAACCGTGGTGGTCAGAGTAGCCTAACAACATTGTTGAAAGCTGTGGAGGAGCGGCCAATACTAAACAGAGCTGGTCCCATGGTGTTAGCACCTGGGTGGGCAGGCAACTTTCCCATGTCACGGCGGTCCTCGCCATTCCTGTCACAGCGATTACACGCCCTGTAAAATACTTGAAATAGTGTCGCATTAGTGAGAATATGTGAATGAGATCGACTGTTCTGCGATAGCCGGGGTTTGCGTTCATGTCCGTGTGTCGTGGCGTGACGCCTACGTGACAGGGACAAGTATGCGGTGCCTCTTCATAACAACAACACTACTTTACTCAATGGCCTGCGGAAAGGATGTTTTCCCAGGCGTCTAAACATTATCCTGGTGCCCTGTATGGACATTTTGAAATCATGGAAATCAGTCACACACATCAGAATTCAACCATCTAACCCACTTGCTAAACCCTTCTGAATGGGCCTGAAATAAACTAAATGACCAAAAGTATGTGGACACCTGCTTGTTGAAATTTTAATTCCAAAATAATGGCCATAAACATAGAGTTGGTCCCCACTTTGCTGCTATAACAGCCTCCACTCTTCTGGAAAGACTTTCCACTAGATGTTGGGACATTGCTGCAGGGACTTGCTTACATTTAGCCACGAGTGAGGTCAGGCACTGATGTCGGGCAATTAGGCCTGGCTCGCAGTCGGAGTTCCAATTCATCCCAAAGGTGTTCGATAGGGTTGAGATCCGGGCTCTGTGCAGGCTAGTCAAGTTCTTCCACACCGATCTCGACAAACCATTTCTGTATGAACCTCGCTTTGTGCACAGGGGCATTGTCATGTTGAAAAAGGAAAGGGCCTTCCACAAAACTGTTGCCACAAAGTTGGAAGCACAGAATCGTCTAGAATGTCTTTGTATGCAGTAGTGTTAAGATTTCCCTTCACTGGAACTAAGCGGCCTGAACCATGAAAAACAGCCCCAGATGATTATTCCTCCTCCGCCAAACTTTACGGTTGGCACTATGCATTAGGGCAGGTAGCGTTCTCATGGCATCCTCCAAACCCAGATTCGCCCGTCGGACTGCCAAATGGTGAAGCGTGATTCATCACTCCAGAGAATGTGTTTCCACTGCTCCAGAGTCCAATGGCGGCGAGCTTCACACCACTCCAGAGAATGTGTTTCCACTGCTCCAGAGTCCAATGGCGGCGAGCTTCACACCACTCCAGAGAATGTGTTTCCACTGCTCCAGAGTCCAATGGCGGCGAACTTCACACCACTCCAGCCAATGCTTGGCATTGGAAATCCATTTCATGAAGCTCCCGACGAACAGTTCTTGTTCTGACATTGCTTCCAGAGGCAGTTCGGAACTCTGTGGTGAGTGCTGCAATTGAGGATGGACAATTTTTACATGTTACGTGCTTCTGCACTTGACAATCCCGTTCTGTGAGCTTGTGGCCTACCACTTCACGGCTGAGCCATTGTTGGAATTGTCAGACATCATCTAAAGTAACCTTAGAGCAAAAGAAGAAAAAAATACAAAACACTCAAATGAAAAAAAAAATCTCTGTTGAGTGAAGAAAAGCATAAGTATTGCTTTATGTTCAGGTTACATAATGACCATTAGTCATTTGGAAAATGATTCATTATGATGAGGGCATGACAAAAACAAACAAAAATGAAGAAATTCAAAATAAGGTGAAACTAGTCCTGTTGCAGCCTGGTAGAGATAGTTGTTATTGGGGAGACCAACGAAAGTCTCTCTCTCTCTCTCTCTCTCTCTCTCTCTCTCTCTCTCTCTCTCTCTCTCTCTCTCTCTCTCTCTCTCTCTCTCTCTCTCTCTCTCTCTCTCTCTCTCTCTCTCTCTCTCTCTCTCTCTCTCTCTCTCTCTCTCTCTCTCTCTCTCTCTCTCTCTCTCTCTCTCTCTCATAGTTCATACTTCATTCATTAGCTAAACTAAAATCCATCCAATGGTTTAATTGTTAGTGGCCTGTATATCTTTAAGGCACCTTGTTTTGGAGGTCGGAGGCCAAGACGAAACAATGGAACACTGTTTTCCTTTTTCTGTTCATTTGTTCTCCCGGCAACCCTGCCGTTATGGCTCTTCATCTAAACATCTAATCATCCAGAGGTTTATATGTCTGTAAACCTGTTTCTATTGTTTCTATATATGTACAGTATATACAAAAACTTGTGTTTTGGTGGTACAGTATCCCTTCACTGAAACATTCATTAAGATGAGGGTTAACGGACACTACTGTATGTTGGTATACGATGTAATTCAGTGTGGTTCTTTGCTGAGTGGCTATGTGACAGAGCTGTCTTATAAAGAGAACTTCATGACAGAGTGAGTGTACTTTGCGCGTTAACCTACCTTGTTAGTCGAAAGACGACTTTTACAGGCCTGTTAAAATGGCAAAATAGACCTCTTTTTTTTACCTCACCTCTGCATGCGTGTAAACTAAGAGTTTGTCATTTCCTGTGACCGTATCTGCTTCCCATCCTCCTGTGTTGAATTTTTACTATATTTTTTTACTATTTAAAGTCGAATTTTCTTTCTCTATTCAGCATTTCCTCCCCGCTGTGGGGCTGATTCCAACCAATTTGTGTGTCTGAGGTCTGGTGCCTCTAGTATTACATTTATATCAGCAGGCTATAGACCTTTTCTAGCATGAGAGCTACTTTTCTCCTCTCCCTTGCAACTCTTCCCCGGGTCCTTAGTGCACTATATTCTCTTGTACACTATGTTTTCTGTCAATATACCTGTCCAAATAATGGTTAATAAACAACTCTAAGGCGGGCCCTAAAAAAATCTGATTGAAAGAATAGGTTTTATATTTTCACAAATGATGTTTTCTCAGTTAGATTTTTCCTGGTGTTAGATATCTTTTAGTTTTTCCACTCTCAAAATATATATATATTTTTTAGAGAGAAACAACGAAATTGGATGTTCTGAGTAAATGTCAATGGTTAAATCACTTCAGAAGACCTTCTTTTTTAGGTCTGGAAGAAAACCAACACATTCATTTTTTTAGTGTAATTCCCAATTCTTTGCGCATCTGGCCCTTTAATTGCTCATCTAGTGAGTGAGGAATGTGCCGTCTAATGTGCAGGTCTAGCGATGGTTCTGTACTGCTGCTCCTCATTTCTTAGCAAAATTTGCTAATAACAAGTAATCGACACAAATGATATACTCACTCAAGGTATACTTCTGCCAGGTAATCCTACTTTGCAGTTAACATTTCATTGAGAAGTATTCCTGTCAACCTACAAGATGGCTATCACATCAGCTGGCTACACATGAAGTAATAGACAAATGTCTGCACCACACAGACAGACACCGATCATATTGTTGGAAATGAATTGGCCCTCATCACAGGAATATTGACATGCATTTCACAGTAATGTCTACGTCGTGGCCAAAACTTTTGAGAATGACACAGATATTCATTTTCACAAAGTCTGCTGTATACATGGAGTATACCAAACATTAAGAACACCTTCTTAATAATGAGTTGCCCTCAGAGCATCAGTTCATCGGGGCATGACTCTACAAGGTGTCAAGCGTTTCACAGGGATGCTGGCCCATGTTGTCTTGAGGAAACTGTTGAGTGTGAAAAACCCAGCAGCGTTGCAGCCCTTAACAAAAACTGGTGTGCCTGGCACCTACTAACATACCACGTTAAAAGGAACTGAAATATGTTGTCTTGCCCATTCACCTTCGGAATGGCACAAATACAGGCGTGAGTGCATCTGCACGCACAGCGAGGTGAAGACTTTTGGAGGATGGCCTGGTGTCAAGAAGGGCAGCACAGAAGCCACATCTCTCCAGGAAAAACATTGGGGACAGACTGATATTCTGCAAAAGGTACAGCGATTGGATTGCTGAGGACTGGGGTAAAGTCATTTTCTCTGATGAATCCCCTTTCCGATTGTTTGGGGCATCCGGAAAAAAGCTTGTCCGGAGAAGAGAAGGTGAGCGCTACCATCAGTCCTGTGTCATGCCAACAGTAAAGCATCCTGAGACCATTCATGTGTGGGGTTGCTTCTCAGCCAAAGGAATGGGCTCACTCTCAATGTTGCCTAAGAACACAGCCATGAATAAAGAATGGTACCAACACATCCTCCAAGAGCAACTTCTCCCAACCATCCAGAAACTGTTTGATGGTGAACAATGCCTTTCCAGCATGATGGAGAACCTTGCCACAAGGCAAAAGTGATACCTAAGTGGCTCGGGGAACAAACATTGATAGTTTGGGTCCATGGCCAGGAAACTCCCCAGACCTTAATCCCATTGAGAACTTGTGGTCAATCCTGAAGAGGCGGCTGGACAAACAAAAACCCACAAATTCGGACAAACTCCAAGCATTGATTATGCAAGAATGCGTTGCCATCAGTCAGGATGTGGCCCAGAAGTTAATTGACAGCATGCCAGGGCAGATTGCAGAGGTCTTGAAAAAGAAGGGTCAACACTACAAATATTGACTCTTTGCATCATCTTCATGTAATTGTCAATAAAGACCTTTGACAGTAATGAAATGCTTGTAATTATACTTCAGTATTCCATAGTAACACCTGACAAAAATATCTGAAGACACTGAAGCAGCAAACGTTGTGAAAATTCATAATTGTGTCATTCTCAAAACTTTTGGCCACGACTGTACACTTGTTGTATTCGGCGACTGTGGCAAAAGCAGTTTGATTTGATTTGAATGACAATATCCATTCTAGTCATTTTATTTGTATGTAGGACATCCTCTCCACCAAAGGAGAGGAAGCAGCCATGTCTGTCTGACAGTTTGTGCATGTGTTCCATTGCATGCGCAGGAACATGTGTGTGTGTGTGTGTGTGTGTGTGTGTGTGTGTGTGTGTGTGTGTGTGTGTGTGTGTGTGTGTGTGTGTGTGTGTGTGTGTGTGTGTGTGTGTGTGTGTGTGTGTGTGTGTGTGTGTGTGTGTGTGTGTGTGTGTGTGTGTGTGTGTGTGTGTGTGTGTGTGTGTGTGTGTGTGTGTGTGTGCGTGCGCGAGAGAGAGAGACGCTAGAATCTGCAGTGGCAGATTTCCCCATGGAGAGATGGGAGGGAAGGCCTTTCACCTTCTCTGGCCCTCCTTCTCTGACCCTGTCTCTCTCAGAGTGAGGTGTGTTAAGAGTTTTTTGTAATGTATTTATTTATTATACTCTCAGAGGTTTATAATATGGCTGCATTGCCATGTTTAAGGTGTACACAGATCCATTCTGTTGATTGGGTTATCATTCTATGTGATGGGGGATAACTCCTTAGTAACCCAATACATTTAATGTCAGGGGTTTTATACATACAAGATGTGAAGGCTACAGTTTGTTGTGTCTTGTATAACATTTTGAAATGTTCGAGCATAAATTGCTGTATTTTATTCGGGTGTTATTATTGGGACATAAGTCTGTTATTCATGTGTAAATGTAATAATGATGTAGCATATCTCCCAAAGTTACATGTCATTATAATTATGCACATCGTTTACCAGGATGGTTATACAAGGCTACAAACTGTACTTACAGGATTAGCCTACAAAGGCTGGATTATTTACTGGTGTTTTAGAACACAATATCTTGTATCTTGCTTTCACTCAGTCATTTTTACAGCATTAGTGAAGTGTCCAATCGTTTCACCATTACGCACAGGGGAGATTTCTAGATAATATCAAGATAGCAGAAAACTAAGAGCCACCACTTGTGGCTGATTGATTGAACCCAGGCCCTATTTAGTGACTGTTGGGCTGGCTGGGTTCTGTGAGGTTGTGGCACGCTGAGCCTGCTGCTATCAGAAGCTCTGCTCCCTTATCTGATCACTGTGATCACACCAGCCGGTCGGTCGGTCATCCCTGAGTCGACAGTACGTGGACCAGGCCAACCATGCGCAGACCGCGGTCCCAGTCA
The DNA here is from genome assembly GCF_021184085.1 of Oncorhynchus gorbuscha. Classification (NCBI taxonomy): domain Eukaryota; kingdom Metazoa; phylum Chordata; class Actinopteri; order Salmoniformes; family Salmonidae; genus Oncorhynchus; species Oncorhynchus gorbuscha. Next base: position 8,068,207 of record NC_060196.1, on the reverse strand, counting down.
CCCCTTTGGCCTTTGATTAGTCATCAGGATGGAGGGGCGTCTGGTCGTTGAGGGGGGCTAACATGATTAGGAGCCTGAATGGCCACTGCAGCAGCCTTGATGTCACAAATGGCCTTAAATCAGCTGCTTTAGTGGACTAGTCCAGGTTGGGGCCGGTGGCTGTATAGACCAGCTGCTAGACGCCTGACCAGCCTGATGGGGGGACATTAACAAGACTGTCAGGATGACCTGGCCCCCAGGGGGTCACAGCTGGACCACCAACTGGCCGGCACTTGTTCCTGTTCCTGATAGGGAGGTCTGAAATGAATGTTTCCTAACAGGCCGATGTCATTTCATAATTGGATTCATGTAATGAACATACTGTAAATGTTGCTGCAAATGCATGAAGAGCTTTTTCAAAGGTAACTTGAGAAGGGTTAGACTCAGATTTCACTAAAGCACAAGATAATCAGCTAGATAATATCCAGTTAAATGCATATGAAGGTATCACACTGTTTATTGCGTATGCATTACTTTCGATTAAATCATTTCTACTGCATTCCATTTCTTTTTCTGGAAAGGTTATGGAAATGAAACACATTTCTGCTAAATCATATGTATCTTTCCAAAGGAGAGAATGAAAAATAATATATAATAATGGCATATATTATTATATATTAATATAATACTATAGTTGCCACAGTGATATACATTCTGAATATTCCCATGTACTGTTAATGAAAGCACAACAAAGTCATTTACCATCAGCTGTTTTAAGGGGCTCATGTAAAGCGCTTAGGGTAAAGTGAGGTTTGCCAGAACACTGCAAGAGGATGCTTGCTGGATATCCTGGTCGGGGGTAGTTTGGTGGACTCACTCCAACGAGTGCACACTACCACAAAAACAACACACACACTTCAACGAGCGCAGACTCCCACAAAAAACAACACACGCACACTCCATCGAATACAGACTCCCACTGAAACACACTGATAACTACAATTTTGTTTGCCATCTCGTGATCTTTGTGTCTCCTTTCGAGGTTTCACACACAGTGTGTGTGTGTGTGTGTGTGTGTGTGTGTGTGTGTGTGTGTGTGTGTGTGTGTGTGTGTGTGTGTGTGTGTGTGTGCGTGCGTGCGTGCGTGCGTGCGTGTGTGTGTGTGTGTGTGTGTGTGTGTGTGTGTGTGTGTGTGTGTGTGTGCGAGCGAGCGAGCGAGAGAGAGAGAGAGAGAGAGAGAGAGAGAGAGAGAGAGAGAGAGAGAGAGAGAGAGAGAGAATGTCCCTACAGTAGAGAAATTGAAACGACACCATGTACAGCCGTACTTATTTCTGAATCCCCTTTGTGTTTTTCTATATGGGTCATACACCAGTCATTAGCCATTAGAGGAAGCATCTCTCTGCAACCCAGAGGTTACCCGCGTGCCAGCTTTCATGTCCACGGCCACGGCAACCCTCTGTGACTGCGGGTGGCACTGCCGCCGCTCAAAGGACCCCATTATGCTGCCCCGTCTCCCGCCTGCTCAGTTATAAATGATTTTCTTGTCCGCCCAGAGTGTGCGGTATCATATACCCTCATTATCTTCAAATGCAAAATATCCCGTTTTCTTTTTCCTGCAAATAGTTCCAAAGCCTTAGTCCTCTTCAACAAGCCATTGAGGATTTCCCTAATTGCCCTCGAAGGAAGTGTTTCTCATGTTAAAATAAATACAGTTAGTAATGACCTGCCGGGTAGCAGCCTATAAGCCCTGGGCTGCTGACTGATAAGGAGGGTTAGGACTGTTTGGGTCAGTTGGACTCTAAAACCTTTTTACACATTATCAGACAAGGCAGCGGGAGAGCAGAGAAAGAGAGACAGAAAGGGCACAGAAAGAGAGAGAGGGCACAGGGAGAGAGAGAGACAGAGAGAAAGGGAGAGAGGGCACAGGGAGAGAGAGAGACAGAGAGAAAGGGAGAGAGGGCACAGGGAGAGAGAGAGACAGAGAGAAAGGGAGAGAGGGCACAGGGAGAGAGAGAGACAGAGAGAAAGGGAGAGAGGGCACAGGGAGAGAGAGAGACAGAGAGAAAGGGAGAGAGGGCACAGGGAGAGAGAGAGACAGAGAGAAAGGGAGAGAGGGCACAGGGAGAGAGTGAGACAGAGAGAAAGAGAGAGAGGGCACAGGGAGAGAGTGAGACAGAGAGAAAGAGAGAGAGGGCACAGGGAGAGAGTGAGACAGAGAGAAAGAGAGAGAGGGCACAGGGAGAGAGAGAGACAGAGAGAAAGAGAGAGAGGGCACAGGGAGAGAGAGAGACAGAGAGAAAGAGAGAGAGGGCACAGGGAGAGAGAGAGACAGAGAGAAAGAGAGAGAGGGCACAGGGAGAGAGTGAGAGAGAAAGAGAGAGAGGGCACAAGGAGAGAGAGAGACAGAAAGGGCACAGAAAGAGAGAGAGGGCACAGGGAGAGAGTGAGACAGAGAGAAAGAGAGAGAGGGCACAGGGAGAGAGTGAGACAGAGAGAAAGAGAGAGAGGGCACAGGGAGAGAGAGAGAGACAGAGAGAAAGAGAGAGAGGGCACAGGGAGAGAGTGAGACAGAGAGAAAGAGAGAGAGGGCACAGGGAGAGAGTGAGACAGAGAGAAAGAGAGAGAGGGCACAGGGAGAGAGAGAGACAGAAAGGGCACAGAAAGAGAGAGAGGGCACAGGGAGAGAGTGAGAGAGAAAGAGAGAGAGGGCACAGGGAGAGAGTGACACAGAGAGAAAGAGAGAGAGGGCACAGGGAGAGAGAGACAGAGAGAAAGAGAGAGAAGGGGGAAACAGGAAACTATAAATCAGAAAAGAGCCAACGACTGATTGCTGTGTACTGCTAATTGAATCAGAGTGCTGCTCGGTGCAGTCGGCTCTCAAACCCCATTTCCATTTCCACCCCGGCCAAAAACACACAAACACACAGATCCTCATCTGACCATTGTCCGTATGTCCGTCTGTCGTCTGTGTCCAGCAGGGTTGGGGTCAAGTTCCTTTTAAATTCAAATTCAAATTCCACATTTTTCTAATAGAGATACATTGAGGAAAATTGAAATTAGAATCAGAAGTTCAGTATATTCCTTGAACTGACTGAATTGATATGGAACTGACCTCAACCAGCCAACGGTGGGGGAACACAGGAACGGGACAGGATATCAGTGAAGGTGGGCTATCACCATCACTATCAACAACACTAGAGGGGGGCCAAATCACTGTGTAGTGAAATCAGCGCTGCCGGACCAGACGGCCCCCTGGCCCTCTGACACTCACCAGATACCTTGCTGGCCCTGCTTTAATTCACTTAACCCTGTCCCCTATGTGGTTCTGGGACCTGACTCGCCCCTGGGCAAGGGTTTGGGTTTATTACCATAGGGTTAACTGGATTTGAGCGATGTGTAATTGATGCTTAATGCACGTGTGTGTGTGTGTGTGTGTGTGTGTGTGTGTGTGTGTGTGTGTGTGTGTGTGTGTGTGTGTGTGTGTGTGTGTGTGTGTGTGTGTGTGTGTGTGTGTGTGTGTGTGTGTGTGTGTGTGTGTGTGTGTGTGTGTGTGTGTGTGTGTGTGTGTGTGTGTGTGTGTGTGGTTGCTCTTGGAAGTGGACATGGAGATGGAGAGAAGGGTTTGATAACGTTGTTATATCTGGATTATAACGTCGGGTATATCGTTGATTTACATGCTAACATGAAACAGATCCACTGTCGTAGTTAACGCTGTGATTTATTTAGCAGACGTTGGACGATGTGACTTTGACTGGGAATGAGTCACTGGTACATGATAAATTCATCCGATCACCCGGTATATTGCATGTCTTTTGTCAGTTGTATCAAGGCATAGCAATGTCAAAATATATGGCGCATATGACACATTTGGCCTGTCATATCTTACTTTCATATCGTCTGTCAAACTATTTTGATTCGCTAATACATTACTATGAAAACATTTTTCTGGCATCTATTATTTTACTGCTAGAAAGAGAAGCCTCCATTAAAGTCGGTGGTGTGGGGTATCCGAGTGTAGACCTCTGCTCTGTGTAGGGAAGGGAGCAGAAAGGTCATAGGTCATTTTGTGGTTTTAAGGTGATGATTGCCTTAGCAACAGTGTCACCACCGACAACAGCCACCAACAGACTTCTCTGCAATGAGCTATAATAGCTTCAGAATCGTTGTGCACATAGCCCATTATCCAACTAAAGGGTTAAAGAATGTGGTTTATAGTGATGAGCTCTATGACGCTATCATTCAACCGCTATTATTTCATTGATTTAATAACTAGCACTATTGCAATAGATCTTTTAAATGACTTTGAATCAAGGCGAACAGGCCGTAAATCAGGAGGAGAGTTGACCGCGGCAGAGGAATGAGTCTCCCTCTCATATGTCTGTACACAGGTTATACTTCCTCTCATATGTCTGTACACAGGTTATACTTCCTCTGTACAGCACAGTGATTCTGCTCTGACGGTTCATTTCTCTAATTATCAGTTTTTTTTTCTTCTTTTCTTTAAAAAAAATGTTCTTCCTCTTGTCTTCTTATGGTGGAGTTGTTTGATGAGGTTTCTCCCAGAGCGTCAGAGAGCTCCGTATTATTGGTAGTGGCTGCATAGGGCTGGCCTGGACTGTGTACGTCCCTGTCACACACACACACACACACACGGACACACACACACGCGGACACACACACAAAACAGGAAACGCACAGCGCCAGGGCACACGTCTTCGATTAAAATGATTCAGTCACTTCTGTACACTGTGGAAAGATTGATATTGTCACTGTTTGTTTTGAGATTCACAGAATGTCGATAAATCAGGCCGATATTTAATGGATGATGGAATGGTGCAACACTTTTATTCCACATCGCGTTGCTTTCCATTCACAACTTGCACCTGACCCGATAATAAACGTTTTGAATACAATATCAATATGGAAAGATCAACGGGCTGTGTAACCAGGGGAAATATTTACACATGGACCAGGCTAATATGGAGAGGGGCATTGTGCCAATCGAGTGTGCCAAGGTCAAATGGCGCTCATCTGTGTGAATTGTGTGTGTGTGTGTGTGTGTGTGGGGGGGTGTCCCTGCCTATTTTCCCTGCATTAGCCACGGGGAGCGAGAAAAATGTGTCACTAGCTAAACATGATAGATAGTTCTCACAACTGCAATGGCAAGTGCTCTGTTGCTGCATTCAACACTACAGCTGGTGGTAAGCAAGCTCCATATTTGAACTTTTAGCTTAAAGCTACAGTTGAAGTCAGAAGTTTACATACACTTAGGTTGGAGTCAACCACTCCACAAATTTCTTGTTAACACACTATAGTTTCGGCAAGTCGGTTAGGACATCTACTTTGTGCCTGACACAAGTCATGTTTCCAACAATTGTTTACAGACAGATTACTTAACTTATAATTCACTGTCTCACAATTCCAGTGGGTCAGAAGTTTACATGCACTAAGTTGACTGTGCCTTCAAATATATTGGAAAATTCCAGAAAAGGACGTCATGGCTTTAGAAGCTTCTGATAGGCTAATTGACATCATTTGAGTCAATTGGAGGTGTACCTGTGGATGTATTTCAAGGCCTACCTTCAAACTCAGTGCCTCTTTGCTTGACATCATGGGAAAATAAAAAGAAATCAGCCAAGACCTCAGAAAAACAATTGTAGACCTCCACAAGTCTGGTTCATCCTTGGGAACAATTTCCAAACGCCTGAAGGTACCACGTTCATCTGTACAAACACTAGTACGCAATTATTAACACCATGGGACCACGCAGCCGTCATACCGCTCAGGAAGGAGACGCGTTCTGTCTCCTAGAGATGAATGTACTTTGGTGTGAGAAGTGCAAATCAATCCCAGAACAACAGCAAAGGACCTTGTGAAGATGCTGGAGGAAACAGGTACAAAAGTATCTCTATCCACAGTAAAACGAGTAATATATCGACATAACCCGAAAGGCCGCTCAGCAAGGAAAACGCCAAGGCTCCAAAACCACCATTAAATAGCCAGAACACGGTTTGCAGTACTTTTTGGAGAAATGTCCTCTGGTCTGATGAAACAAAAATAGATCTGTTTAGCCAAAATGACCATCGTTATGTTTGGAGGAAAAAGGGGGAGGCTTGCAAGCCGAACAACACCATCCCAACCGTGAAGCACGGGGGTGGCAGCATCATGTTGTGGGGGTGCTTTGCTGCAGGAGGGACTGGTGCACTTCACAAAATAGATGGCACCATGAAGGAGGAAAATTATGTGGATGTATTGAAGCAACATCTGAAGACATCAGTCAGGAAGTTAAAGCTTGGTCGCAAATGAGTCTTCCAAATGGACAATGACCCCAAGCATACTTCCAAAGTTGTGGCAAAATGGCTTAAGGACAACAAAGTCGAAGTATTGCAGTGGCCATCACAAAGCCCTGACCTCAATCCCATAGAAAATCTGTTGGCAGAACTGAAAAAGTGTGTGCGAGCAAGGAGATCTACAAACCTGACTCAGTTACACCAGCTTTGTCAGGAGGATTGGGCCAAAATTCACCCAACTCATTGTGGGAAGCTTGTGGAAGGCTACCCAAAATGTTTGACCCAAGTTAAACAATTTAAAGGCAATGCTACCAAATACTAATTGAGTGTATGTAAACTTCTGACCCACTGGGAATGTGATGAAAGAAATAAAAGCTGAAATAAATCATTCTCTCTACTATTTTTCTGACATTTCACACTCTTAAAATAAAGTGTCTTAGGACCTAACTGACCTAAGACAGGGGATTTTTTACTAGGATTAAATGTCAGGAATAGTGAAAAACTGAGTTTAAATGTATTTGGCTAAGGTGTATAATATAATAATAATAATATCAATTCATATTTTTCCTTCAATGTTACTTATCTGTTTCAGACTGTGCTGTTCTGTATCTCTATATCAAAAAGCAGACACTAAAATGTGAGATGACACAAAATGTGAAGATAAAAGAAAGACTCCTAATCAGCATCATAAGCCTCTCTGCTCTCATGCGTGACATCAATGGAAACGGTCCTTTTCATCAGTCCTTTTGGGTTTGTTTGTCTTGTTTCCACACAGTACTGATAATAACTTCCTGTCTTCTCAGAGATAGATAGGCAGTCATGCTGGAGCAGACCAGGGCCTCCACATTCAACTCACTCGTCACCACAAACACACTCAGAACCATAGAAATATCATCACTAGAACAGTTGAAAAAAAATGTAGACCACTGTGATACTCTTTCTATCCTGAGAATAACTTAATTCCATCCAAACCCATTCATATTCATGGCAGATTACTTTTATCTCTCCTCCTTCTCAGTCAGTAAGTACTCGCTCACACAGAAGTCAGCCAGCCAGGCCCCCAGACTCCCAGCAGTTAGAGGGGCTCTAGTCTGCACTCTGCCTTAGGGTTCAAAAGGTGAAGGAGTGGAGAGGCCATTGAGTAGTCAGAGACAGCCAGACTCTCTGGTCATCTCCATCTCTTTCCCCCTGGCTTTGATTTCCACTCTGGGGGCCTGAGAGAACGAAGACCCTGAGAGGCAGGGGGCGCAGAGCGATCGGACGTGTCACGGCGCCCGGCACAACCCGTGATTTATCCTCGCCGGTCGGGACCCACGTGAACACACCTCATTTGATTATGATGATGCAGAATGTCGGAATTCTTCGATCCGTGTTCAGTTACGGTTAAGGTTGGAATCCTTATGTGGACTGAGAAAAGGGACTGAGGGAATGGACTGAGAAAAGGGACTGAGAAAAGGGACTGAGGGAATGGACTGAGAAAAGGGACTGAGGGAAGGGACTGAGAAAAGGGACTGAGGGAATGGACTGAGAAAAGGGACTGAGGGAATGGACTGAGAAAAGGGACTGAGGGAAGGGACTGAGAAAAGGGACTGAGGGAAGGGACTGAGAAAAGGGACTGAGGGAATGGACTGAGAAAAGGGACTGAGGGAATGGACTGAGAAAAGGGACTGAGGGAAGGGACTGAGAAAAGGGACTGAGGGAAGGGACTGAGAAAAGGGACTGAGGGAATGGACTGAGAAAAGGGACTGAGGGAAGGGACTGAGAAAAGGGACTGAGGGAAGGGACTGAGAAAAGGGACTGAGGGAATGGACTGAGAAAAGGGACTGAGGGAATGGACTAAGAAAAGGGACTGAGGGAAGGGACTGAGAAAAGGGACTGAGGGAAGGGACTGAGAAAAGTGACTGAGGGAATGGACTGAGAAAAGGGACTGAGGGAATGGACTGAGAAAAGGGACTGAGGGAAGGGACTGAGAAAAGGGACTGAGGGAAGGGACTGAGAAAAGGGACTGAGGGAATGGACTGAGAAAAGGGACTGAGGGAAGGGACTGAGGGAAGGGACTGAGAAAAGGGACTGAGAAAAGGGACTGAGAAAAGGGACTGAGGGAATGGACTAAGAAAAGGGACTGAGGGAAGGGACTGAGAAAAGGGACTGAGGGAATGGACTGAGAAAAGGGACTGAGGGAAGGGACTGAGAAAAGGGACTGAGAAAAGGGACTGAGAAAAGGGACTGAGGGAAGGGAATTAACAATATGGTTCCCATTTTGAGTTTTTTTCTTTTTCGCTTCATTAAAAACATTTTTTTACAAGGGTGTGGGTTGGTGAGGAAGGGTGGATAAAATGGGGTTTGGGGGTGGTGGGTGAGGGAGGATTACGCATGCCAAAAGTTCAGGTGTGCCAGCTTTGAACGCATAAAACGAAACGAGAGAGAGAGAATGAACAAAACGAGAGCGAGAGAACGAACAAAAGAGAAAGAGAGAGAGGAGATTTTGTTGGATGAAAGCCTGGCACACCCTGTATCCCTGGATATTTTTACGGCCGCCTTTAAAGATTACTGTTCAGAAATACCGTCTGGGAGGTGGTGGAGGAGTGGAGGGAGGGGGGGTATAATTGTGAAATCAATTAGCCGGCGGCGCGGGGTGATGAGGTGTAGTAGGCCTCTCTCTCTCTGGTTGACACCCGCTGTCCCCTGCATTATTGTCCCAGTCCCAAATGGTACCCTAATCCCTGTATAATTCACTCGGGCCAATAGGACTATGATCAAAAGTAGTGCACTACGTAGGGAATAGGGACGCAGACGTTGTCAGCTAGCGCTAGACCGCCTCACGCCCACCTCCGCTACACTGGGCATCTGGACTACACATGTTAGGCTCTCCTACAGCCCCCCCACCCCCCCACCACCAAACTACCACCCCCCCCCTGTGTTCCACACTACCTTTACACCCTACACCCCTTCCCCCTTCTCCCCATACAGCAGTAAGGCCCTTGAACCCAGAGTAGGGTGGAGGAATATTCCTGGGATTGTGACAGGAATGAAGTCTTTTCAGCTTTGACTTTACTACCTTTAGTATTTACAAACTCAGGTACAGAAAATGTAGATTAATTTCTTTAAACAGACACACATTCATATGCCATAAGTAGCCAATGCACAAATGAAGTCAATCAAACTCCATTTGTAATACAATCAAGGAAATTAAGCTTAATAATTACATCAGAATGTATAATTATTTTCTGTAACAAGTTGCAATAAGATACCCCAAAAAAGAATGAGGTCAAACACTGTCCCCATTATGAAACACACTACAGCCATGAATCACTGGGCTACAGCAGAGATACAAGAGTCAAGTCAACTGGCTAGGAACAGTGACCGATGTTGTCCTTCCACCAAAGAGCCACGCTAAGGATCTCACAAGATAACCAATAAATAATCTCCCTATCCCAGCAGCCAGACACTTTCCATTCTTAGTGAGGTCACCAGAACCGTGAGTTCGTCAGGCTTCCAGCCCCCCCCCTTCCCAGGCCACCCTCTGCCACCCCCTGCTACCCCAACCACGGTGGCCCACTGCTGGGCTGGTGGAATAAGTTAACCCCCTCTTGCCCCTGGAGTTATGGAGCTCCCAGTCCCAGCTCCCAGCTCCCAACCCACTGGCAGTGGTAGGAGATTAGAGGGCCAGCTAGGTGCCAGTGTTATCTGTGTGAGTGGAGAAAAGGTTACACTACACTAACAAGAATGTCCCTGGCCATGCTTGACAAACTCCAGCTGCCTATGCCTGCCCCTGGTGCTGCCCGCTTTCCAGGGCGGTGTGTGTGTGTGTGTGTGTGTGTGTGTGTGTGTGTGTGTGTGTGTGTGTGTGTGTGTGTGTGTGTGTGTGTGTGTGTGTGTGTGTGTGTGTGTGTGTGTGTGTGTGTGTGTGTGTGTGTGTGTGTGTGTGTGTGTGTGTGTGTGTGTGTGTGTGTGTGCACGCTTTCCAGGGCTATGTAAGCTCTGAGGGCTGACAACAGGGCAGAAGGTTCTACTTAAAAGCAGGGGAGGGGAGTGTCGAGGCGTCTCTGGAGATTAAGCACTCTAACTAGCCGTTTCCACCTCTCCGAGGGAGAAAATGGACCGACCGGACTCATCACGACGCCATTGGTTGGTCTACACGTCTGCTACCATACCCTGGTCTCTGGTCACAGCAGATGAAATCATTTACCTTTATAACCTCTTGAACCTTCATGGTAGTTCTTTGCTTTAGTTGTCATGGCCCCAAAAGTGAAACATTTTTGTACGGAGGCTGAACATTTATCTCTTGACAATATCGGAAACAATTTGCCTACAACTTTTGATAATGCAACAAGAAGAAAACATGTAACATTCATGTGGTGTGTAGTATATATTTATTCCTAAGAATGGATATTTAGCTTCACTATGTATTTCATCAAGGTATCATACCTCAGAAACCTTGTGATGAAATCAATGGATATCAAATTGGACCCATGCCACATGTATTCGTATCTCCATGGTAACGTATTTAAGGAATTTAAGAGGTGGCGCCAGGGCGGCGAACACACCACCCTCCGCAAACCTCCTACCCGCCATCAATGATAGCCGTCGGTCTTTTGTCACTGTGGCGAGGGCGTCAGGCTTCCTGGTCATGTGACCGGTTAGTTGTCCTGGCCCTATTAGGCTGTCAGACTGTTGATAATGGAGAAGATTGCTTGTTTAGACTGTGTAGTGGCTCCCCTTAATTCACTCTCTCTCGCTCTGTATGTGTGTGTGTGTGTGTGTGTGTGTGTGTGTGTGTGTGTGTGTGTGTGTGTGTGTGTGTGTGTGTGTGTGTGTGTGTGTGTGTGTGTGTGTGTGTGTGTGTGTGTGTGTGTGTGTGTGTGTGTGTGTGTGTGTGTGTGTGTGTGGGTGGGGCAGTCTCCCCTCTCTAATTCAACCCCGGCTCTGCACTGACACCTTTAAATGGCTATCATCAGAAAATCCACATTTTCCAGAAGGACTAAAAACAACAGGAGTCTTGGTTTGGAGGTTAATTTAGCTCCTCTCTTCAGGGCCTAATTACCCCCTCATGTTTAATCTGCAATCTGGAACAAATCCTTTCCATCTCTCTCTGGCTGGGGTGAGAGCTGGGCTCGACCAACCAGGCAGGCCTACTGGCCCCTATTATTTAATGACTGACCACTCACTCACTGCCATCCTGGCTCGGGGGAATGTACGAAGAGTAAACAATCATATGAGTATTGTCTGGAAATGAACCATGATATTGTATCAAACGTTGTATTATATCAGAGATTGGAGCAAGTCGGCCTCTTATGGATCACTTGGTATAGCCTATATTTTAGTATGATTATGTAATGAATAAACTGGGGGTTGCCATTTTCTTTTTGATATGGGAATCTAGGTTTTTCCAAGAATATGAAAATGCGTTATTTCCTGAGTTGTTAATCCAGTTGGCTACTAAAGTAACCAAAGATCTAATCCATGGATTTCACAGTACATCTGCTACAGAGGAAAACCTCTAGTGATAATACATGGAGTAAAAGCAATCAGTGCCAATAAGCTGGATTTGAATACACTGGTCCATTGTTTGAAACAGAAGCAACGGCTTGTTCCCAAATGCCCTTCGGAGTACAGTCTATCATTCCCAGCTCATAAGATCATCTTTGTGGGGGGAAATTGCAAAAACGGACAGTTTTCCTACTTGGCAGATAAATCAAAGAATCCATTTTGAAATGGTTAAAAACAGGCGTTGCTTTGATCTTGCTCTTAGATCTGGATAGACGGCAGAAGGAGGGAGGACATCTTTATGCAGCCATTGTAGTTTCCTAACTGCAGTCCTACAAGTATAATTGATACAAAAGTGCTTCTTTTCAATTAAATATATGGGGAGGAAACAAGAGATTGACCTACACTAGTTCACTAAGCACTGGTATGGTATTACTTATATCCTAAGTGTGCGATCTGAACATTGCAGTTAAACACAGTACAATAACCAACCTGGCATGTTCAATAGGCTAATGGTGTAGAATGGTTCAATACAAGTATGGGAGACAGAACAAACGTGCCTCTGTGACATAGCTGTTCATGACATATCTATCTCAAACATTCAACAGCGTTTACTAAACGCGCCCCTGGTTTCAATAGCAGTCACGGTGACTCCCCTGGTTTCAATAGCAGTCACGGAGCCTCCCCTGGATGCTTGCCCGAAAGTGGCCCTGCTAAGTCCAACCAAATCTCTATGAGATGCCAGATTGCCTTCACACTTAAAAGCTAATTCCCCTTATGCTATAGCTGGAGCCCATGTAAGATGAGGGATTGCCTCTGCAGAGTCAAATATCACCACGGCTAGAAATAGAGAGAGAGTGAGAGAGAGAGAGAGAGAGAGAGAGACAGAGACAGAGACAGAGACAGAGACAGAGAGAGAGAGAGAGAGAGAGAGAGAGAGAGAGAGAGAGAGAGAGAGAGAGAGAGAGAGAGAGAGAGAGAGAGAGAGAGAGAGAGAGAGAGAGAGAGAGAGAGAGAGAGAGAGAGAGAGAGAGAGAGAGAGAGAGAGAGAGAGAAGAAAGAAAGAGAGAGAGAAAGAAAGAAAGAAAGAAAGAAAGAAAGAAAGAAAGAAAGAAAGAAAGAAAGAAAGAAAGAAAGAAAGAAAGAAAGAAAGAAAGAAAGAGAGAGAGAGAGAGAGAGAGAGGGAGGGAGAGAGAGAGAGAATAAGAAAGTATGAAAGAGAGTAAAGAATTGTTCAAGAGTTGGATGCACACTTGTTGCTTCACCAATGCCTTCAGAAAGAACCTTTTGCTCCATAAGAATGTGCAAGAGAGTAGGAAGTGAAAAAACACTCTGGTTGGACTGTCATATTACATACACATACACTCACACCGGCATCCTGAACAACGTAACGCCGTCCGACTACTAGAGTTACCAAAACACTGCTAATAGACAGTAGTAGTGACAGCGCTGTCAGCGTTAGCATCATCAGCCCTCCTCAACGTCTCTCTCTGCCCATAGAAAGAAAACAACAGGAAGTGCACCATCTTGTTTCTACGTCATTTTCCATCTGCTTGCAAATGTTTCCACACACACAGGCATGCACACACGATACACAAACACACGCACACCAGTGGAGGCTGCTGAGGGGAGGACGACTCACAATAATGGCTGGAACACACAGAAACCATGTTTGTTCTATTTAATACCATTCCAACCTATTCTGCTCCAGCCATTACCACAAGTCCATGCTCCCCAATTAAGGTGCCACCAGCCTCCTGTGACACACGCACACCCCCTTTTTCTCTGTGATCATCCGGTCATGGCCAGTTTATGTTTTCCCACAATTATAACCAATTTGATGAAATAGCCACCCGTTTCAATTTGTCCGTGACAAACCACCACCGCCACTGGTGTTGTCATTACAGGGGGAACAAATTCCGAGCTCAAGGGGAATTAGGAGGACTTTGCATCTCAAACTGAGTTTATAATTCAATTATTGTATGAAGATATAATTGCATAACGGTAATGCCGTGTTGTGAAGGCTTGAAAGCTTAATGGACGGAGTCACAACATGATGGGAGGGCCTCCTTGACCTGTAGAGTGAGTTAAATTGTTCTTAAATGTTCAAGAGCGACTCGTCTAGACAAGTGGTTTTGACAGCTGGAGGCTCTCTGTATTCAACAAATAACATAAACAAACACTTTTCTGAGATTATTTGAGAGATGTTTCATCTGGAAAATAAATGTACTACTGATAATATCAATTGAGTGCTTTTTAGTGAACTGTGCCAAATTTGGAAGTGGGAAATTCTAATGGCTGTAATTTTCAACATGTCAAAAAATATTCTTATAGTAGATTACAGTTTCCTTCTGTTGCACTGATCTGGCGGAAACTGATGACCCATTCAGGAGCAATAATTCTCCTACTGGTAAACATTTATAAGCAAAGCTGCAATGTGTCAGACCGGGGGCTAAACAAGTCCGTATTATTCTTCCTCATATAGAAGAATAACTTTACACATCTGAACCAATATAGTGGGGCTGGCAGTGCGTGCGTGCGTGTGTGCGCGTGTGCGTGTGTGTGCGTGCGTGTAGTTTTATGCTTTAGATTTCCCCAACCAGCTCTTTCTGGACCAGACGTTCTCCACAACCTCCAGTGATTATCATACTTTTCACTGCTGTGATCAAACAGATTGCTAGTGTGAGCCATCCAGATTGGATCCACATAACGAGCAACCAGACACCTCCGGAGGTCGATAAGGCAGGGAGTCGTCCACACACACACACACACACACACACACACACACACACACACACACACACACACACACACACACACACACACACACACACACACACACACACACACACACACACACACACACACACACACACACACACACACACACACACACACACACACACACACACACTCGTCCTCATGCGCCGGTCGGGGTATTCCCGAGGTTACAAAAACATCTTAGTGCACCACTATATTATCCCCCCATTAAAGCTGACTCACTATGGCATGGCATCCTTGTTTGGGTGAATGGGGGCTGGTGGGGGGGTACCCGGCTAAAGTTTGCAACATTCCCTTACGGGACATGAAAGAAGGCTATTCTTTTTTTCTCACCCACTATTTCACTTCTGGAGGCTCAGGGGCTTGGGGCAGAGGGCCAGAGCAGCAGCCAGGTTACAGCCAGGCCAGATGTCTGGGTCAGGGGGATCCACCGTTTGTTTCGTTGGCTGGGCTTGTGTCATAGAGCTGGGGAATGGGGGATGGGGTTATTGGGTGGTTAAGATAAAAACAGGGTCAATTGCCTGCCTATGTACAACAAAGTGTGGTCTGGAGATATCTATAACGCTATAAGTCTGTGGATACGCTCAGAGATCAATGAAGTTATGTTGCAGGACCCAGGACCCCCTCACTAAACCTTAAATCACTGCAACATCAAAGGAGGGCAGGGGGCTACGACAGTGGGCAAGCTGGTGCCCTCCCTACCCCTCCCTGGGTGAACAACCTCTGGATCCAGATGCCTTATCTATAATGGTCAGTCTGACCTCCAGTTGGAACTAATTTACTCCCAATCCTAGGTTATAATACATTTGCATCAGCATCACATGCCTCAATAAACCGCCTGGAGGAACGCTAGCTATGTTGCTAATCTGGGGAGTGATGAAGTGATGTTTCTTGAAGTGTGAAGAAGACGAAGAAGAAGACGAAGAAGAATGGACCAATCCAGGGGGTTCTAATAAGAGTCTTGTGCCAGCCATTTTGGCCTTGTTTGACTTTATAACAGCCATTTATATCTTTGACTTCTTGCTTAGGAATCCAACTGAATATCCCTGAAGATATCCTGAAGCGGGGCAGGGAGTTAGTTTAATGAAAACATCCTGGTAGCTGAGCGCTAATGTTGGTGTTAAATCCACTTGGCCTCGTTTTAACTGGACTCATATCTACACATTGTGAACAGAACACACATTTATAAGGTCAACTGACTCTGTGAAGGGAAACGGATGAAACAATGCCAATGATTTATAACTGAACTGAATTCAACTATTGCGTAGTCTCTTCTCTCAATCCACAGAGGAAAGGATGCAAATCCTTCAACTACAGAATCAATCAATCAATCAAATGTATTTATAAAGCCCTTCTTACATCAGCTGATGTCAAAGTGCTGTACAGAAACACAGCCTAAAACCCCAAACAGCAAGAAATGCAGGTGTAGAAGCACGGTGGCTAGGAAAAACTCCCCAGAAAGGCCAGAACCTAGGAAGAAACCTAGAGAGGAACCAGGCTATGAGGGGTGGCCAGTCCTCTTCTGGCTGTGCCGGGTGGAGATTATAACAGAACATGGCCAAGATGTTCAAATGTTCATAGATGACCAGCAGAACCACGAACCACTGAATCTGGATGCATTCCTGGCCCTCTGTCCCATATAGTGTGTGTGTGTGTGTGTGTGTGTGTGTGTGTGTGTGTGTGTGTGTGTGTGTGTGTGTGTGTGTGTGTGTGTGTGTGTGTGTGTGTGTGTGTGTGTGTGTGTGTGTGTGTGTGTGTGTGTGTGTGTGTGTGTGTGTGTGTGTGTGTGTGTGTGTGTGTGCGTGCGTGCGTGTGTGTGTGCATGCTTGAGGAATGGACTGTGATGTGATGACAGGTTAGACCCCTTTCACCTGTTCCCCCCCCCCACCCTCCACCTCCCAGCAGTTCCAGCTCCCGTGACCTCCGCTATCTTCTTCAAGGCCTCCAGGGGTCAGAGGTCAGCCCATTCATGGGGCATGCTGGGTAACATATGTTCCCGGACCGTTCAACTATATTACAACTGGAAGTTGTGACAGTGATAGACGTCTGACTCTTTACCTCAGAAAGGGAATGCATGGTTTGTTTGGTTGTTGGCGTTTCTTTAAATTGTGTTTCTATCTTTCTTCCATCTTACTATTTTCTGAATTCTCCCCGCAGGTTCAAATACCCACTGGGCACAAACTGGTTGAATCAACGTGGTTTCAAAGTCATTTGTTAACATATTGTGACGTGGAATCAACGTGGAAAATAGTTTGGATTTCTTTTTTAAATCATCAAAGTAAACTATTGTTTTGAGAGGCAAATTTCAACCACAGGATTATGTCATCATGGTAACCAAATGTCAACATAGACAAACATTGTAGAAAATATGTTGAATTAGAACCTTTAAAACAACGTAAGCTCTTCAACATTATATTTCAGGAAAAAAAACTATAGGCTGAGTAGCACCTCCTACTGCACAATGTATCTATCTACACCTACCATTTGGTCTCCCATCCAGGGTTTTAACCAGGCCTTCTTCTCTATGCGATTCAGATTCATCCCTGACTATTACATGGTGCTATTGTGAGAATGATTGTTGAGAGATCTCCATCTTCTTCAATGAAATAGATTCACTGTTGCTATCGAAGTCATTCCAAAGGGTAGGTTTAACAGAGCAAATGAAATGTGGGGGGATGAAAGCAAATTAAAGCTCTGGTTGATTTCAAATGTATGGATATTTTGTGATATTGAATTGTGTCAACATCTGAAGGAGATGTATCTCCTGCCTGGGTAGTTCCTTCTGCCACTCATTTAGTCTGGCTTTCACTTCAGTTCGTCTACAAAGTAATAATTGATATGTTTCTTTCAAGTCTCCATCCCAACCAAAAGATAAAGGTCCATCGTAGCCATTTTCATCTCAATATCAAATCATGTCTGGGTCACAATTCAGCACCTCACTGTGATTGTTTTTTGAAATGGTCCAACAAAAAATAATCTAAATAGCTTCTTAGCAAAGAACAATTTCTCAAGCGATAATTGTGGTAGGACTGTCTGGGAGTTGGGAGGGGGAAGCTGAAAACGAGCTGTTATTGGCGGAGGGGTTTGGAACTGTCTTATTGGTCTATTAACTAAGTTTCAAGTTTCAAGATGTAATGCCAAAAGTACAGCGAAATGCCTTTCTCGCTCCAAACCCAACAAAGCTGTAATCAATAGCACTAAAACAACACGAGGACAAAAACACATGAGGAATATAAATCTGAAAGGAGAACAAGAGAAAGTAAGAAGCTTTTATACCAGGTCAGTTCCAATACCATATTTACAATGTGCAGGGATACTGGAGGGACAGTCGGTATAGGGGTAAGGTGACTAGGCATCAGGATAAATGGCAAACAGAGGAGCAGCAGCATACATTCTGATTGTGTGTGTGTGTGTGTGTGTGTGTGTGTGTGTGTGTGTGTGTGTGTGTGTGCGTGCGTGCGTGCGTGCGTGCGTGCGTGCGTGCGTGCGTGCGTGCGTGCGTGCGTGCGTGTGTGTGTGTGTGATAATGTCCCTACAGTAGAGAAATTGAAACGACACCATGTATAGCCGTATTTATTTCTGAATCCCCTTTGTGTGTCGAGTCAGTATAGATGTGTGTGCATGTTATGTGTACAGTAAATAGCCTAATGTAACATTCACCCTTAAAATGAGTAACACATCCATGGCCACATTTTGAGGTTACTGTATCTATAAATGTCTTCTTATGTAATCATAGAAAGTGTGGATGTTCAAGATCAAGACCTTCACACACACTGTAATCATCTGTGCAGAATCTCGAACGGCATTGGTCACTTGCACCATGTACTTATAAAGTATTGTCAACTGCAATCCAGGTCATTTGGTTCTGCTATTAGATGAAGTACAGTGACAACACAATCTGTTGTACAAATAAACTAAATATCTGAATATGTATTCCATTGGAATGTGGTTGTGCTTTTAGATGGTAGAAAGCATAGTGATATCACATAGAAAATTCAACTAACTTTTTGCTGTTTAAAAAAAAATCATTCAAACACTTTACCTGTTCTTGAATGAACTTGCTTGGCACTGGAACTAATAAAATAGTCAAAAAGACCATATATTTTTACCATTTGAACCCAGGTCAGATACTCCCATGGGATCCAATGCTTGTGGGGATCCAACCCTCGTGGGGATCCAACCCTCGCCTTTACTCACTCACTAATGTAAATGAAGTCGCGGTTAACTCACTTTTTTGGCTTCCCTGACATTGTTATGTCTTAATGGTCTGAGCCAGCTAGAAACAAACACTAACTACTCACTCACACACACACACACACACACACACACACACACACACACACACACACACACACACACACACACACACACACACACACACACACACACACACACACACACACACACACACACACACACACACACACACACACACACACACACACACACACACACACACACACCTAGACAGACCCATCCATCAGTTTTAAAAATACACACGTAAAGATGGGCCCTCAGAGAGACAAATGATCAATTACATGGAAGGAATGGGACTCTGGTCTCCTGTGGCTTAATTTGCTTGAGGCTCTTTACCACAGTGACCAATCAGTCACCTCCAAGGATGGAAGGACAGACATGAGACTCTTTACAAGAGTAAAACATCAGTCGTCATACCATTCCAAATAAAAGTGATAAAAACATATTGTTAGTTGCTTCTTTTGACTGTCACTGTGGTTGTTGACATGTTGTTGTTGTGTATTTAATCCTAGTGGGTTAAAAGGGAGTGTGTAAGGTTCAGAGGGGTCAGTGACCTTGTGGCGAGGTCTGAAAACAGGGAGGCAGACAGGGCGCGACCTCTAACCCCTGCCTTGTGCCTTGTCAAACGATACCTCCTGTGGGCTGTAATTACAACACTGACAGGCATCTATTTTAAGATGCAGCACATCAACCAATCTACTCAGATGGATATAAATAGCAGACTTAAAAATGCAAATTCTGACAAAGATTAAAATACCTTAAAATAGCTATAAAGAAAATAGCCACACATATTGAGATCGAACAGGGTGGCAAAATAACCTCCAACCAAAACGGCATCCATGCAAACACACACACACATACACACACATACACAGCCCCTCACCCCGACTCCAATTCACAATTTTTGGCCAACCTCAACCATGGGCCCTGTTATCGATGTCTGTGTGTATCCGCTTTCTAAGCTAGACGATTAGAAAACAAGGCCATTAAGACAATGCTGTTGTTCCTGGAACATCTAATAAAAGTGGCCATTTAGTTGCTCTGATGAAGTCCGCTGGGCTGAACCAGGACAAGGTAATACATTTGAGTCTCTGTTCTGTTCTGGAGAGACTTCTCTGATATTCTGCCAGCTGCTCCCAAACACTGTTTACTCCCTTAAAAGCCCTCATCTAAGTCTTTCTGACATGCTGCTGCTTAAAGCTCTCTCTCCCTCTCTCTCTGTGTGTCTCTGTGTGTCTCTGTGTGTCTCTCCCTCTCCCTCTCCCTCTCCCTCTCCCTCTCCCTCTCCCTCTCCCTCTCCCTCTCCCTCTCCCTCTCCCTCTCCCTCTCCCTCAACCTCAATTCCAATATAAGGGCTTTATTGGCATGGGAAACATATTCAAAAGTGAAATAAACAATACAAATGAACAGTAAACATTACACTCACAAAAGTTCAAAAACGAATAAAGACATATTATGTGCAAATAGTTAAAGTACAAAAGGGAAAATAAATACACATAAATATGGGTTGTATTTACAATAGTGTTTGTTCTTCACTGGTTGCCTTTTTCTTGTGGCAACAGGTCACAAATCTTGCTGCTGTGATCACACACTGTGGCATTTCACCCAATAGATATGGGAGCTTATCAAAATTGGGTTTGTTTTCAAATCCTTTGTGTATCTGTGTAATCTGAGGGAAATCTCTCTCTCTCTCTCTCTCTCTCTCTCTCTCTCTCTCTCTCTTTCCACTAGCATACTTCCCCTCTTTTCAGCACTTGAACCAAGAATGTTAAACACCCCGCCCGACTAGACCGACCACAGTGTTTGTGGTCGATATGACTAGTTAAGTGATGTTTAATGTGTTGGAAGGGATCAGTTGAAGTAGTGTATGGTATGAAGTAGTGTATGGTATGAAGTAGTGTATGGTATGAAGTAGTGTATGGTATGAAGTAGTGTATGGTATGAAGTAGTGTATGGTATGAAGTAGTGTATGGTATGAAGTAGTGTATGGTATGAAGTAGTGTATGGTATGAAGTAATGTATGGTATGAAGTAGTGTATGGTATGAAGTAGTGTATGGTATGAAGTAGTGTATGGTATGAAGTAGTGTATGGTATGAAGTAGTGTATGGTATGAAGTAGTGTATGGTATGCCTATGAACACATCAGATGGACACTAAGCTCAGACAAGCAGTTTCTTTGGAAAGCCAAAGAGCATGAATCCCCATGACAATGTTTTACAAAGCTGTTCAGCAGTTGAACTTAACTACAGCTTTTGACCAGAGCACTGGTCACACGTAGTGCACTGTATAGGGAATAGGGTGCCATTTCGGATGCAGCCTAGGTTACTGAGGTCACAGTTGAGTTGTAGGCTACATAGGTACCATGTCAACTTGCTAATAGGGTCGAGCTACTCTGCCATTCACTCAAGTACACTCAATTAGCTGTGGTTATGGTCAATGTGTCACAGGGTTAATGCCCCATGAACAAAGACCTCTAACAGACCATTGGGTTGCTTCCCCTCCTGGCCATAAAGACTTTCTCTCTCTTCTCTCTCTCTCTTTCTGTGGTAATCTGGTTTAAGAGTAACTAATGATACGTTAATTGGTTCAGCAAACTCAGTCAGAACCCTCCCCCGAGGCAGGTGAGAACACAAAAAGGACTGCACCGGGACAAGTACTGTAGTCACTGCACATGTCGTCCAGCAAGCTGAAGACCCAGAAACTGCATTACCTAAAATCACATGCAAACATGATGGGAGATAAGGTTAAGAGCTACAGCGGAGGGAGGGAGGAAGGGTCTTTTAGGAGACACAGAGGAGAGGAGAGCAGAGAGATGGAGAGATAGGGAAGAGAATGTCTCAAGAGTCAAAGGTCAGAAAGCAATAGGACAGATAGCATCTAAGAAATCTCATTATTGTTCAGCATGATTGTTGTTCAGGCACCTGTTGTGTTCCGTCACCTGGTGAACACACACACACACACACACACGCACACACACGCACACACACACACACACACACACACACACACACACACACACACACACACACACACACACACACACACACACACACACACACACACACACACACACACACACACACACACACACACACACACACACACACACACACACACACACACACACACACACACGTGTGTTACCATGGCAACTGGGGAGGCACAATCCAAGCCGCTGATGATGTGGATGATGGCCATGGCCTGTAGCACTGGTTTAACAGAGAGACAGAGACAGAAAGCCCGAGGGTTAACACTGTAGTCCAGCTGACGATAAAGCTCAGCACTCACACACCTTAGGTTCGAGTGAATAACAATGATAGTGTTGATCTAAAAATGCATTCTACAACAACCTTTGGCATTATTCTGATTTTATTATAATGCATATCAAATACAACACAATTTTCAGGGAGCAAATTCATACTATCTTATTTAAATAATCAATAAGAAAAAATGTATGCTTCAATGCAGAGTTATACAAAAGTATGCAAAAGTATTCATCCCCCTTGGCATTTTTCCTATTTTGTTGCATTTCAACCTGTAATTTAAATGGATTTTTATTTGGATTTCATGTAATGGACATACAGCAAGTAGTCCAAATTGGTGAAGTGAAATTAAATAAATAACTTGTTTCAAAAAAAATTCTGCAAAAAAAATAATGGAAAAGTGGCGTGTGCAGATGTATTCACCCCCTTTACTATGAAGCCCCTAAATAAGATCTGGTGCAACATTACACAATTCACATAATTAGTTAAATAAAGTCCACCTGTGTGCAATTTAAGTGTCACATGATCTGTCACATGATCTCAGTATATATACAACTGTTCTGAAAGGCCCCAAAGTCTGCAACACCACTAAGCAAGGGGCACCACCAAGCAAATGGCACCATGAAGACCAAGGAGCTCTCCAAACTGGTCTGGGACAAAGTTGTGAAGAAGTACAGATCAGGGTTGTGTTGTAAAAAAATATCTAAAACTTTGAACATCCCACGGAGCACCATTAAATCTATTATTAAAAATTTGAAATAACATGGCACCACAACAAACCTGCCAAGAAAGGGCCGCCCACCAAAACTCACAGACCAGGCAAGGAGGGCATTAATCAGAGAGGCAACAAAGAGACCAAAGATAACCCTGAAGGAGCTGCAAAGCTCCACAGTGGAGATTGGAGTATCTGCCCATAGGACCACTTTAAGCCGTACACTCCACAGAGCTGGGATTTATGGAAGAGTGACCAGAAGAAACCATTGCTTAAAGAAGAAAATAAGCAACCACATTTGTTGTTTGCCAAAAGGCATGTGGGAGACTCCCCAAACATATGGAAGAAGGTACTCTGGTCAGATGAGACAAAATGTAGCTTTTTGTTCATCAAGGAACATGTCTGGTGCAAACCCAACACCTCACATCACCCCGAGAAGACCATCCCCACAGTGAAGCATGGTGGTGACAGCATCATGCTGTGGGGTGTTTTACATTGGCAGGGACTGGGAAAATTGTCAAAATTGAAGGAATGATGGATGGAGCTAAATACAGGGAAATTCTTGAGGGAAACTTGTTTCGGTCTTCTAGAGATTTGAGACTGGGACGGAGGTTCACCTTCCAGCAGGATAACGACCCTAAGCATACTGCTAAAGCAACACTTGAGTGGTTTAAGTGGAAACATTTAAATGTCTTGGAATGGCCTAGTTAAAGTCCAGACCTCAATCCAATTGATAATCTGTGGTATGATTTAAGGATTGCTGTACACCAGCGGAACACATTCAACTTGAAGGAGCTGGAGCAGTTTTGCCTTGAAGAATGGGCTAAAATCCCAGTGGCTAGATGTGCCAAGCGTATAGAGACATACCCTAAGAGACTTGCAGCTGTAATTTCTGCAAAAGGTGGCGCTACAAAGTATTGACTTTGGGGGGGGGGGTGAATAGTTATGCACTCTCAAGTATTCTGTTTTTTGTCTTATTTCTTGTTTGTTTCACAATAAAAAATATTTTGCATCTTCAAAGTGCTAGGCATGTTGTGTAAATCAAATGATACAAACCCACAAAAATATATATTTTCATTCCAGGTTGTAAGGCAAAAAAAAAGTAAAGTGCCAAGGGGGTGAGTACAAGTTGCTTTGTCATATATAGCCAGAATTCCAAACACTGATGCCATTTTAGTCCGAGGCTCAGAGCAGAGATTTCCTGGATCTGAGGCTATAATGACCATTCAAAACTACTTTGGATGTCGAATTAGAACATTTGACCTATTAGTTCATGAGCCCGTAATAGAAAATAGATATCAAATCAAATACAATTTTATTGGGTCACATACACAGATGTTATTGCGGGTGTAGCGAAATGCTTGTGGTCCTAGCTCAGATACAGATACAGACGCTGTGTAACACCAGACACTGACCGGAAAAGTACTGCACATTTACAGTAACAACATGACAAAGAGAAAACCTTTATCCATTAGTAGTAGTGTTTGTCTTTTCATCGCAATGACGTGGTGATGTTTACAAGTGGAAGAAGTGAGCTCTCCTGACCTATCAATCTCTATCTCTATCTCCTATCAATGCTTGTCTACTCAGTTGTTGCAGACCTATCAATGCTTGTCTACTCAGTTGTTGCAGACCTATTTTTTTCCCCCAATGATAACACCCAAACAGTTGAATCTAAAAGTAGCACATTGACTTTTAGGGAGAATGGAAGCAGAGAGTAGTTCTCTCCCTTTGCTCATTGTCTTTATCTCTCCTTATCAGTTTGTTTTCTTCTGGTGTGTAATCATTCGCGTTCATGTGTGGATGTGCGATGACGTGATCGTACTGCCACCAAACAGTGTTGTCATCATGTTCCTCCCTAGCAGAACTTGGCTCGGCGAAGTGAAGGTCAGCGCTAGCATGCTCCCTGAAGATACCTTCGCTTCAAAAACAAGACAAAAGCGGCCATACTACTGTTTGGAAGTACACTTCCTCGAAATAAATGTGAGATAACTCCAGAAATATGTAATGATTTCTTTACATTTTTGCCGAGGACTTTAGTTGCGCAATTTGACATGTTTGGTACAATATTTCTGTGAAAAAATGTGCATGAAAACTAGTCGTCTGTCGTTGAATGACAACAAACATTTAATTGAAGAATCGCTACTGTTGAGCCATCACCGACGAAGGGGCCTCGGCCTTGAAAAGCCTCCAGAAAAAAAACTGTGTGCTGAACAAAACAAACAAAACATCACGAAATGTAGTCATAATAAATGTGCAAACTGTTTCACTTAAAAATAAGTATTCTGTGGCATTCTGGCAGGCGAAAAGCATGAGACAAATCTGTAAAAATGGGTTGACTAACTGTTAAAATGCCATCTTCTGAGTCCTGCGATGGAGTCTTACCTACAAATCCCACCTGAGCAACTAACATCCAAATTCAACACAACTTACAACCGCAACACAATTCACAACCACCTGTGTCAAAAAAGGTCAACAACGCTCTCTCCCTCTCTCTCTAAAGCACACACACACGCACACGCACAAGCACACTGTCCCTCCAAAAAGAACTGTAAGGGTGAGTGATGGTACTGGTATCCACTATGTGGTGGGAAACAGCTGGCTCTCTGAGATTTCATCAACCAATAAACCTGATTTCCTCAAGACAAAATATGTCTTTCTCAACCAGATCAGCACAGTACTGCCCTGACTGACTGCCTGACTGGAGAACCGACTCAGGCTATTCCTATGATAAATCACCAGCGTTAACCTAGTCAACAATTTCCAACAACTCTAATTCCTCCATGTCATGACAAACTCCCTGTAAATGTTGTAAAGGTGAACGCAACTCCACAATGGAGACGTGGTACATCTATCTGGAGTGTTACGTTAGGAAAATGAGAAACACCACCACCCACATCCACACAATCCATAAGTCATAAAGAAACAGGTCGTTTTAAGGCCCTTTTTTTCCTTTCCCCCAGAGCACCCCACTGTGTAAGTGTGTTATCCAGGTTCAGAAAGACAGTGTGTGTCTGCCTCTGTGTGTGTGTGTGTGTGTGTGTGTGTGTGTGTGTGTGTGTGTGTGTGTGTGTGTGTGTGTGTGTGTGTGTGTGTGTGTGTGTGTGTGTGTGTGTGTGTGTGTGTGTGTGTGTGTGTGTGTGTGTGTGTGTGTGTGTGTGTGCGTGCGTGCGTGCGTTTGCGTGCGTGCGTGTGTGTTTGCGTGCGTGCGTGTGTGTGTACGTGCCTGCCTGCATACATGCATGTGTGCAGGTGTGTGAATGTGTGTGCGTGTGCGTATGCGTATGCGTGTGCGTGTGTGCAGGTGTGTGACTGTGTGTGTGTTCACCAGCCACACTCAGAGAGGATGGATTAGTGCTGTGAGGTGGCGGGCTGCAGCTGATGTCAAGGCCGCTTACCACCTCCCCCTGAAAGTGCTCTCCTGATGAAATGTCTGACATATATATGAGGTGGAATGCACCCATATAATTTGCTCTGAAAATCACCCTTTTCCCAAGGACTGGAAACAATGAAAAACAGCAACATGTGAGACACTTCCAGAGAGGCAAGGAGAGAAGGAGAGAAAGAAGGAGAGAAGGAGGGAGGGAAGATAGAAAGAAAGGAAAACATGAGAGAAAGGAAAGGTAAAAGTTGTTTTTAGTGATATAAAAAATATATATATATATGTATCCATAAAAGAGTAGGGAGAGGTATAACATGAAAGATCAACTTGAATATTTAGCACATATCTAATAAATGTAGGATCTTTCTAGACTCTTCGAAAAAAGGTGCTATCTAGAACCTAAAATAGTTCTTTGGCTGTCCCATTGGAGAAACCTTTGAAGAACCCTTTTGGGTTCGATGTAGAACCCTTTCCACAGATGGTTCTACATGGAACCCAAAGGGTTCTACCTGGAACCGTAAAGGGTTCTACCTGGAACCCAAAAGGGTTCTCCAATGGGGACAGCCAAAGAACCCTTTTGGAACTGTACACATACAAGTCAGAATGTCAGATCTACTTCATCAGCCGAAAAATATTCATATTAGTCACGTGGAAACATTTTCTAACTAATAGATACATAAATAACTACGATGACATCACTCAGATAACTTCTCTCATGTTGATTGCTTCATCGAGGTTCTATGTAAAAACAAACCCAGTCTGAAAGAGTCCTCCAATCCAAAGAGAGTGACATCATACTCTAAGCATGACACCTTTTAATGTTAGAACTGTAGTGCTGATCATAATGATTAGCCTCCAATTGATCTGCTCAATCACAAAGGAGTGGACTACGTCATAAACTGGCTAATAATGAAATCATTTAAAATCACACACACACACACACACACACACACACACACACACACACACACACACACACACACACACACACACACACACACACACACACACACACACACACACACACACACACACACACACACACACACACACACACACACACACACACAGGTAAATACCCAGACCAGTCAATAGTCCCCCAAATAACTCTCTGACCTTTGGTAAAACAATCTGACTACCCAGGTAGGGTAGATAGATGAATCCTGTTGCTGGCACACAGACAGTGAGGGCGTATGGGGGTTAGGTATTAAAACATTGTAGCTGTTATTTTACGGAGGCATGGTCGGTTGTGGCTGCTGGGTCGATTACCCAGCCAGTCAGACTGAGATATAAAATTAATGTTGCCTTGAATTGGTATACTGTCTCCTCCAATAGAGAGATGAAGGAGCTGGGTTGGCTACCTCTCCATAAAAACAGCCCTTTATTAGATCCTTAAAAGACCATACGGAGGGAGGGAGGCCCTTAAAGATGTCCGGGCCCTTGACTGGCCTCCCCACAATTACATTTCCGGAGGAAAAGGTCTGAGGGAAACAGGATAATGTAGTACTAAATCACAGGTCCCCGGCCAGTCAGCCAGTCAAGCAGCCATCTTTGTTTGTATGTTGGAATGACTAAACACAATGGTTAGATAGAATAGATTCCATGCACCGTGAGTAGCATTGATAGGAGACGCTTTTAAGTGACTCGCAGCAACATCCATTTAATGGGATTTGAATTAGCTAAAGGGCGTGAAAGAGGAAATGATGTCAGAGATAAAGCGACCAAATCCTATCAAGTCAATTAAGGGCTGCTACGGCAACCCCGGAAGCACCATGCACATACCCAAACTTGGAAGTTAGTATTTCAAGAGGTTTTTTGTATTGTTCATAGTTATCAACTCTCTAGAGATGAGTCCAATCGAAAGGTGCCATTTAAACAAAAATCTCATTGCAAAACTGTGGTTATTCAAATGAAGAAATAGAAATTCAAATTGATTGATGTCATAATGTCTTGAGCAAGGAGGGAGTAAAACACATTCTTTGAGATCCAACTCATCGACTCCCCCGTGATTTCACTACACAATGTCATCATTCCTCTATGTCTGGGGGAGAAAGTCTATCATTGGTGGGTTCGGTACGCGCAGTGCAGCTTGCAGTCTGGGCTTGGGCTGAGTGAGGGTTGGGTAAGAAAGCAGTAAAACAGCCTGCTTGCTAAAGGACTCTTCTGAAAGGGGGGGGGGGGCCCTGTCTGGTTTCCACGGTGATACACACACATTAGTGCTGCTTCATAAAATGCATAATGTACTCAGGGAGGATCGGTTATTAACTATTAAACTGTGTCTGTGAGTTATGATACAACGGTGACAAGGTGATTCATGCTTTGTCCTGATTTAAACTGAATATCAAGATAAAAGAGAGGTGGGAGTAGGGAATGTACTTTCCTTTGGAAATGTTTGTTCGCAAAAGTTGTTGCCAACAAGTTGACATGTTGATTTGGGATTTTATCACATATCATTAAATCCTGACTTTATCTAAATCTCCACGATCATCACATTTATAGTGCATATCTATTACGTCCAAAAAATAAAACAAACGGACACAATCTCAAAACTTTGCCACCGCGAGTGTTCCTTTTTGTCCAATGTCCTTTTACCACAACCTAATATCAACAGACACTAACCAAGTTATTTCAGCGCTTGTTAATTGGCTGGCCAAATATGCTCTTGTCCTGTCAGATATCAGGGGTGGCCCCCCGGTGACACACAGGGAAGTTGGCAGCGCCAGCGATCGCGATGTGCATAATTTCACTAATAGTCAAAAGGCTCCTACCGGCCAGCTCCTTCTCTGAAGAATGTAGTGTCCCCCACCGCTCTTAAGTCAAAGTATCAACAGCTTTAAGCTATTAGGAGGCTTTTCAGACTCAGAGAGAGAGAGACTCTCTCTCTCTCTCTCTCTCTCTCTCTCTCTCTCTCTCTCTCTCTCTCTCTCTCTCTCTCTCTTCTCTCATTCTCTTTCCTCATCTCTCTCTAAGCTAGTAGTGTGGTGTCTGTGAGGTGGGCCAAGCCAACGCGCCCTTCATCATCGTATGAGACGAGAGCGGCTCATGACCCATTTTACAGATCTTTTGATTTGCTATCTAATTACTACATAAATACGTTATCACTGAAATGACTGAAATTACCACATGAATAGATTATCACTGAAATGAAAATAGATCTGTTTTATGGCTGGAGGAAAATAGGAAAATATGCCTTTATACCACGCTAAATGGTTTTATTTTGGACATGAATGAACGTCAACTAGACAGTATATCGCAGTGAGTTTGGGGGGTGGGATAGTCTGTCCCAATAGGCATTGCACGTGCAAGGCTGCATTTACAAGCCGAGTACACTAACTCCTGTTGATTGTTAAATGAGGTGTTAAAGGCTCCTCTCTTCAGACTGGCAGTCTATTGAAGTGTCCTCCTTGTGTATCCCACCAGCAGAACAGATCTAAGTAAATAAAGACAGAGAAGAAAACCTGATAGCATCTGGATACATGCTTTAGGATCAAACAGTAAACAAACAGTCTTCTTCAAAAACATGGCAGATGTTCAGTAGTCTGACGACTGGAAGGGTTTGTCTT
The DNA here is from genome assembly GCF_021184085.1 of Oncorhynchus gorbuscha. NCBI lineage: Eukaryota > Metazoa > Chordata > Actinopteri > Salmoniformes > Salmonidae > Oncorhynchus > Oncorhynchus gorbuscha. The sequence goes on along the minus strand of NC_060196.1, from coordinate 8,038,493 downwards.
GACCTCCTCTCTCAACTGGATCCAGCACATAATGATGTTCCTAATCCTCTTTAACAAGTCATTTCTCCCTTTGCTATCTGATGCCTGGCTATAATACGAGGCAACCAGAGGGTTAGACGGAGGGGGAGAATTGGGAGAGAAAGGGGGAGATGGGGAGAGGGAGAGGGGAGAGAGAGTGTGTGTGTTCCAGTGTGTGCCTGCTCCAGTGTGTGTGTGTGTGTGTGTGTGTGTGTGTGTGTGTGTGTGTGTGTGTGTGTGTGTGTGTGTGTGTGTGTGTGTGTGTGTGTGTGTGTGTGTGTGTGTGTGTGTGTGTGTGTGTGTGTGTGTGTGTGTGTGTGTGTGTGTGTGTGTGTGTGTGTGTGTGTGTGCGTGTGTGTGCGCGTGCATGCGTGTGTGTCATGCCATATCACCCTGCCGCTCCCTGAGTTGATTGACGCATGTGAAAAGCTTTATCAGTCTGGCACCACGGAGGCCTTTGTCTCGGCCTTGTTTTGCTCTGAGGCGTCTGGGACAGAGAGAGAGAGATGCCTGAAGTCACTGTCCAACAGTGTGGGAAATTTGGCCCCAGTCTTACCTCATACACTATTGAACTCACACAAACACGCCCACAGAGCAACAGGTATTTCAAGGTTTGGGATAGGCTTGAAACAAAAATCGAAAAAACAACTTTCTATCGCTGCATTCAAACATGCAACCTTTGGCACCAGAGGGAGATGCTTACACTCATCCACCAGCCCCGTCCACAACACACTAGCAAAACCCGAAACCTACTTGAAGGAACCAGCGCTCACTGTTTTCACATCATCTCCTGACGTCCTCAGACATGGATGGACATCGAATAGTGACTAGCGAATAGTAACATGTCAGGGCTGAAAAACTAGGGCTTTAACTATCATAGCCAAAAGCTACAGAGTACCAAAGGCTACAGAGTACCAAAGGCTACAGAGTGTCAAAGGCTACAGAGTGTCAAAGGCTACAGAGTACCAAAGGCTACAGAGTACCAAAAGCTACAGAGTACCAAAGGCTACAGAGTACCAAAGGCTACAGAGTACCAAAAGCTACAGAGTACCAAAGACTACAGAGTACCAAAGGCTACAGAGTACCAAAAGCTACAGAGTACCAAAGACTACAGAGTACCAAAGGCTACAGAGTACCAAAAGCTACAGAGTACCAAAGGCTACAGAGTACCAAAGGCTACAGAGTACCAAAGGCTACAGAGTACCAAAGACTACAGAGTACCAAAGGCTACAGAGTACCAAAAGCTACAGAGTACCAAAGGCTACAGAGTACCAAAGGCTACAGAGTACCAAAGGCTACAGAGTACCAAAGGCTACAGAGTACCAAAGGCTACAGAGTACCAAAGGCTACAGAGTACCAAAGACTACAGAGTACCAAAGGCTACAGAGTACCAAAAGCTACAGAGTACCAAAGGCTACAGAGTACCAAAGGCTACAGAGTACCAAAGGCTACAGAGTACCAAAGGCTACAGAGTACCAAAGGCTACAGAGTACCGGTTTGAAACACCAATAAAAATGAGTAAACGGGCACCACTTGGCTTTCGCAAAGGACTTCTGAATGAATGAATGAATGATCTCATCGTGTCTCGTCTTTAATAGAAAATAAACAATACTTCCCCCAGTTATCCTCTGTATCCCAAGATCTCACACATAAGAGTTGAGTTTTCAATGACAGTATACTTCCATCAAGTTGAACTCCCATGTCCAATGTAAAGGGTAATGGTCCTGTCGGTGGATAATTATGTCCCCACAACTTTCAGTGAGGGACAATGGGCTTCGTTATGAGGCTGATGACTTGGAACTGACAAACTAATGTGGGGTCTGGTAACTGGTGGTCTTTCATGGGGCTAATGGGAGTAGGAACAACAGCCCTGGGGACATGGAGGGATGGGACTGGGGACTCCACACAGCTAGGGACCGGGGGTTTCAGAAAGAATCTCCAATACTAAGGCCTGTATGTGTTAAAGATAGCAGGGGTAATGGAGACGTCCGACAGTGGCTGGGTCCGTGTGACTCACAGCACAGGGTCATAGTATGGGTAAATTAGCAAGTGAGTTAACTTGTGTGAGAGTGTCCAGTAAGACTAGGGGAGTTGTATGCACGAATGGCTTGCATTGTTTAGCCTGGAATTCCATAATTTCTATCGTTTGTTTACTTGTCAGCTACAGTTTACTTATCTGTTGCACCGGTACCAGAGCGATCCTTCAACCTAATTAGCCTAGAATCTAACAGCCCGTCAGTATTTAGTCTGTGTGGGGTAGGCCAGGCCAGTGTGGTTAGGTTAGAGGGCCAACCTCAGGGCAGTGGATAAGTGACTCGGGTCACCTCTGTGGGCCAGCCACTGTCTCCTCTGCTGCACCCTGGAGCCACTGAGGGGGAAGGGAGAGTCTAACCTACAGCTCTGACTGGGGTAACTCTGTCTCTATCTCTTCTTAGAGGGAGGCTATCTATACATGGGATTCCACCACCACCAGACAGCCCTCATGATTCTGGAGTCATCAGACTGTCCCCCCCATGTCTCCCCCTGGCCCTCCTCACAACCCACGCATCCTCCTATCCTCCAAACTGTCCACGGCTTAAACAAATCACTTATTCTCCTCTCATCCTCTGCTCTGCCACAGAGTCTTCCTCTTCAAGCCCACTGTGAGACGGCCATTGTGCGGTGGTATATTGTGGGACAGTGTAATTGGGAAGGGTGGCAGTGAATCACACAGAGGGGTCAGACTGATAATTGGATTGGTTTGAGGACTGTACATTTGTACATAATGGCGGCTAATGGTGAGGACCACCAAGGAAACGCAGTGGGGCATCACTGACTACAGTACTATGTTCTCTCGGGTCATGTTGTTGTCCTATCAGGCTATGGCTCAAACCGTATGTACTGCGTCTCTCCTATTGTTTACCATAAAGCATCTAGGTAACACCACCAGGCGACAGGTAAAACGCATTATGATGCTGCTATAATGTATTGTAATGTCATATGGTCTCACTATGATCCTGACTAAAGAGCTCAAATGCATCAGCATCAACAGTCACATGTCAGGGGAGGGAGACCCTTATCTCTGGCTGCGCTGTGTTTTTCCTGAATGACGAGGCAGTCTGTCAGCTTGTCCATCAGCCTGCCTGGGGGCTGGAGCTGCAGAGCAGTCATAAGTTACCCTGGCTCAGAGCAGACAGACAGTGCTGAGACAGAAAGACAGACTCTATCCATATTAGTCTCTCTTTCTCTTTCTCCCTCTCTCTATCCCTCTCTGTCTATCCCTCTCTCTTTCATCTCTCTCTCCCTCTCTCCCCTCTAACCCTCACGCTCTTCTCTCTATCTTCTCTCTCCTCTCCCTTCTCTCTTCTCTCCTCTCTCTTTCTTCTCTCTCTCTCTCTTCCCTCTCCCTCTCAATTTCAGTTCAATTTCAATTACGTGCTTATTTTGCATGGGAAACACATGTTAACACTGCCAAAGCAAGTGAACTAGATAATAAACAAAAGTGAAATGAACAATTACAATTAATAGTAGACATTACACTCACAAATGTTCCAAAAGAATAAAGACATTTCAAATGTCATATTATGTGGAAATAATTAAAGTACAAAAGGGAAAATAAGTAAACATAAATATGGGTTGTATTTACTGGTTGCCCTTTCCTTGAGGCAACAGGTCACAAATCTTGCTGCTGTGATGACACACTGTGGTATTTCACCCAGTAGATATGGGAGTTTATCAAAATTGGGTTTGTTTTCGAATTCGTACTGGATTTGTGTACTCTGAGGGAACTATATGTCTCTAATATGGTCAAACATTAGGCAGGAGGGAAGTGCAGCTCAGTTTCCGCCTCATTTTGTGGGAAGTGTGCACATAGCCGGTCTCCTCTTGAGAGCCAGGTCTGCCTACAGCGACCTTTCTCAATAGCAAGGCTATGCACACTGAGTCTGTACATAGTCAAGCCTTTCTTTAAGTTTGGGTAAGTCACAGTGGTCAGGTATTCTGCCACTGTGTACTCTCTTTTTAGGGCCAAATAGCATTCTAGTTACTCTGTTTTTTTTTGTTAATTCTTTCAAATGTGTAAAGTAATAATTTTTTTGTTTTCTCATGATTTGGTTGGGTCTGATTGTGTTGCTGTCCTGGGACTCTGTGGGTGGGGTCTGTTTGTGTATGTGAACAGAGCCCCAGGACCAGCTTGCTTAGGGGACTCTTCTCCAGGTTCATCTCTCTGTAGCTGATGGCTTTGTTATGGAAGGTTTGGGAATCGCTTTCCTTTAGGTGGTTGTAGATTTTAAAAGCAATTTTCTGGATTTGAATCATTAGCGGATATTGGCCAAATTCTGCTTTACATGGATTATTTGGTGTTTTACATTGTACACAGAGGATATTTTTGCATAATTCTACATGCAGAGTCTCAATTTGGCGTTGTCTCATTTTGTGAATTGTTGGTTGGTGAGCGGACCCCAGACCTCACAACCATAAAGGGCAATGGGTTCAATAACCGATTCAAGTATTTTTAGCCAGACCCTAATTGGAATGTCGAATTTTATGTTCCTTTTGATGGCATAGAAGGCCCTTCTTGCCTTGTCTCTTTGATCGTTCACAGCCTTGTGGAAGTTACCTGTGGCGCTGATGTTTAGCTCGAGGTATGTATCGTTTTTTGTGTGCTCTAGGGCAACGGAGTCTAGACGGAATTTGTATTTGTGGTCCTGGTAACTAGACCTTTTTTGGAACATCATTATTTTGGTCTTACTGAGACCAGGTCTGGCAGAATCTGTGCAGAAGATCTAGGTGCTGCTGTAGGCCTTCCTTGGTTGGTGACAGAAGCACCTGATCATCAGCAAACAGTAGACATTTGACTTCAGATTCTATTAGGGTGAGGCCGGGTGCTGCAGACTGTTCTAGTGCCCTCACAAATTTGTTGATATATATGTTGAAGAGGGTGGGATTTAAGCTGCATCCCTGTCTCACCCCACAGACCTGTGGAAAGAAAGTGTGTTTTTGACCATTTTAACAGCACACTTGTTGTTTGTGTACATTTTATAATGTTGTATGTTTTACCCCCAATGCCACGTTCCATCAATTAGTATAGCAGAACCTCATGCCAAAAGGAGTCAAAAGCTCTTTTTCAAATCAACAAAGCATGTGAAGACTTTACCTTTGGCTTGGTTTGTTTGTTTGTCAATTAGGGTATGCAATACATGGTCTGTCGTATGGTAATTTGGTAAGAAAAAACATTCGACATTTGCTCAGTACATTGTTTTTACTGAGGAAATGTACAAGTCTGCTGTTAATGATAATGCAGAGGATTTTCCCAAGGTTGCTGTTGACGCATATCCCACTGTAGTTATTGGGGTCAAATTTGTCTCCACTTTTGTGGATTGGGGGGGATCAGTCCTTGGTTCCAAATATTGGGGAAGATGCCGCTCTCTCTCTTCTATATCTCCTTCTGTCTCTGCCCTCTCTCTATCTTCTCTCTCCCTCTCTCTTCTCTCCTCGCTCCCTCTCTCTCTTCTCTCCTCTCTCTCTCTTCTTTCTCCCGCCCTCTCTCTCTTTTCACTATTTCTTCTCTCCCTCTATTCTCTCTCACTCTTTTCTTCTCTCTTCCTCTCTCTCTGTCTCTTCCTCTCTCTCTGTCTCTCTCTCTCTTGCTCTCTGTCTCTCTGTCCCCTGGGGTTCTTCGGTCCTCTTCCCCCAGCTGCGCTTCTGAACTGTCAGGACGTCCTGATAAGGACTGATCGATGGGCGGCTCTCTGGCTCCGCTCTGCTCTGACCTCACTATGCCCCACTAAGGGTTCACCGCTTAGGGCTGAGCAGCTAGAGGCTCCCTTTGACTGAGGCCCCCGGACCAGAGTCTGGGAACTGAACAAGGCTTCCCCTGAATCTTAAACAACAGCTGGGACCCTATTCACAAGGAGCCTCAGAGTAGGAGTGCTGATCTAGGATCAGGTCTCCCCTGGTCTCCATACAATGCTATTCATTATAATCTAATGAGCCAAACTGATCCTAGATCAGAACTCCCATTCTACTGTGACCCCCAGGTTCCCAGCATGATGTGACTGTTTCTGTTGTGGCTGTTTTACACTTAGAGAAAGAAAGGTTAAATAGACAGGAGAGAGAAAGCTATGTATGTTACATAGGGAGGTAATGACAGAAAGAGAGAGAGAGAGAGAGAGAGAGAGAGAGAGAGAGAGAGAGAGAGAGAGAGAGAGAGAGAGAGAGAGAGAGAGAGAGAGAGAGAGAGAGAGAGAGAGAGAGAGAGAGAATGAGAGAGTGTGAGTGAGAGAGAGAATGTGAGTGAGAGTGTGTGTGTGAGAGAGAGAGAGTGAGAGAGAGTGTGAGAGAGAGTGTGAGTGAGAGAGAGAGAGTGAGAGAGAGAGAGAGAGAGAGAGAGAGAGAGAGAGAGAGAGAGAGAGAGAGAGAGAGAGAGAGAGAGAGAGAGAGAGAGAGAGAGAGAGAGAGAGAGAGTGAGTGAGTGAGTGGTGGTGGTGGTGAGTGAGTGAGTGAGTGAGTGGTGAGTGAGTGAGTGGTGGTGGTGAGTGAGTGAGTGAGAGAGAGAGAGAGAGAGAGAGAGAGAGAGAGAGAGAGAGAGAGAGAGAGAGAGAGAGAGAGAGAGAGAGAGAGAGAGAGAGAGAGAGAGAGAGAGAGAGAGAGAGAGAGAGAGAGATTCTGGGCTGTGAAGGAATGCAGTGAGTGAGTGAAGAGCAGACCAGGTTACTGAGAAAAATGGGTAGTAATGGTGCAACACTGTGACAGATAGGCCAGGGAGAATAATGGCCGCTCACCGCAACACCATCGTTCATCCAGCCCCAACTTCACTTAATGTTTAACATTGAAGCAGGACTAGGGCAAAGAGTGTTTCCTTACAATGCGGAAAAACTCCACACTCTAGTTATTAACGGTCAGGTCATGTGGTCACAAAACACTTTCAGCATTAGCATCACCCAGCTGTCTCCAGCCCACAGCCACAAGAGCAGTGTCTTTTCCTGGTCCTCCTAAAGGGTAAAACATGGGTCTGCCTGCCTGCCAACTTGGCCTAGATGGTAAAAAACCATCCACATTATGTCTACGTCTCAAATGGCACCCTATACCCTACATTGCACACTACTTTTGACCAGAGTTCTATGGGCCCTGGTCTGAAGTAATGCACTATATAGGGAATAGAGTGCCATTTGTGACGCAGGCTCTGAAATACTGCATTGACTTCCATATAAACAGTACACCAACAACTGTCATGTTCGCACCATCATTTCTCCTGCAGGGTTTACATTGTTTATACCCCACAATTTTTACATTTATTCAAACATTTTGCTATTCAATAAACATACAGGAACGTGTTTCCTCAGACCGTAGGGGGTTTGTTTATAATTCGTCACCTGGTATTTATGAGATCGCTCGCGCTTTTTTCCCTGGTTGTCTGGCATGGAATCGCACACGTGCCAAACGGTGCCAGTTTCACCATCCGACTTACTTACATCGGCTCAAAGAGTTTCTCCTTTTCCAAAGCATTGTTCGGTAAGAAGTGCTACTGCTTATCTGTGTTTAACATGTCTTCAGTATCATCTCAGCAGACACGTAAACATCCCATTGATAAAAAAAAAAGTCCTCGGTGGACAGATCGCAAAATAATTAAAAGGGAAAAGTTTGGGAAGGAATGTAAACTTTGCGAGGGCTTCAATTTCTGTTTATTTTGAAACAGCTGTAAAGTGCCTGCGTCTCCTGCCAAGTGTAAGCAGCTGTTTGTCACTTCGATTTAACAAAAGGACCACTAGAAATGGGAAAAACAACTTCATACATGCTAATTTGCAAGGCATTATTATTAAAAAAGAAAATCAGCGATGGCTTGTGTGTGTGTGTGTGTGTGTGTGTGTGTGTGTGTGTGTGTGTGTGTGTGTGTGTGTGTGTGTGTGTGTGTGTGTGTGTGTGTGTGTGTGTGTGTGTGTGTGTGTGTGTGTGTGTGTGTGTGTGTGTGTGTGTGTGTGTGTGTGTGTGTGTGTGTGTGTGTGTGTGTGTGTGTGTGTGTGTGTGCGTAGGAGGAGTTTAATTTACATGGTACCAGTCAGTGCCTTTCCTGCTCATACCGTATGACGGCTAAATGACTCTGTTCTGAGTCATGTCAACTAGGAAAGGCCTCTACCTCTATGTTACACACACACACACACACACACACACACACACACACACACACACACACACACACACACACACACACACACACACACACACACACACACACACACACACACACACACACACACACACACACACACACACTTAGCAACTCTTCACTGTTAAAAAAACCTCTTGACATTGCTAAAAGAGAGTCCTGTCACTGCCAAGCTCAGGGTGGATTTGTAAGCTTTGCGTTTGGCTTTGGGCTGCAGGCCGTTTCTATGATATATACTTCTTTCATTTACACAGAACCTTTAACGCAGGAGATCCTCGTATAAATAATTCCAAGAAATCAATCCGGTATAATCCGCCAAACCGTACATAGGAAAGTTTCCAACTATTACTCGGAATAACTTGTGACAGTGCTGTCGGTGAGAGTCTCCCTGCGCAGGACCGGGGATCAATTACAACTGTAAAAGATGACTTAAACAAACACATGTAAGCACAGACATAGATGCAAACACACACACACACGTCTATATGTAAACACACGTATACACAAGTGCACACACACGTATACACGCGCACGCACGCGCACACACACACACACACACACACACACACACACACACACACACACACACACACACACACACACACACACACACACACACACACACACACACACACACAGCCTTTAGTTGTTCTGAATCTGGCAGTGTACATCCTTATAGTAAACTAGATCAATCTCAGAGTTGATAGAATCTAACCTTGTTCTCCCTCAGTGTTTTTATACCTCCGATAAATCAACCTGATCCAGAGAGAAGAAGAAGAGGTTCGGTCTGTCTGAAATCGGCAGGCTGCCACCAGTGGAAAAAGAGCGAGAGGGAAATGTTTAGAAACCCCACAGGTTGATTTATCCGTGTATATGAGGAAACATCAAGTGAGGATCATCTAGTCGGGTTTATTAAAGGACTGTGGAATGTCCCTTCTAAAATAGTCCGGCCGACAGTTACCAAAGAAATAGTCATTCTTATAAGATATACTGTACTGGTCCATTTGTCTTCTGCTTTTATCCTTATGGCAGTAACAATCTCCCTACCTCCATTTTGCCTAATCTTGAAATGTTTTTTTTAACCTTTATTTAACTAGGCAAGTCAGTTAAGTACAAATTCTTATTTACAATGACAGCCTACACCGGCCAAACCCGGACGACGCTGGACCTATTGTGCACCGCTCTATGGGACTCCCAATCACAGCCGGTTGTGATACAGCCTGGATTTCTGATCAAAGGTTACTGGCACCTTTGATATGATTGTAGCTGTGTAATATAACAATAAATGCCACTTAGGAGACGCTTCTATCCAAAGCGACTTACAGTCATGCGGGCATCCGTTTTAATTATGGGTGCCCACCGGAACCGAACCCACAACCGTAACAGTGCAAGCACCATGCTCTACCAGCTGAGCCATGGACATCAGGCGATAAGTTGTATCACCATGGAAACATCTAGAATAAACACACCATCTCCCCTTGAGGTGCGTTGCACAACTGCAGTAGCGGACACCACAGGTAAGGATCGACCCCTTTTACTGGAGCTGGCCTCGTATCAACACCCAGGTTGTGGTCTGGTTGCAGGGTTTCACAGCCATAGAAATACATTTACAAGAACGGACATTCCCAGTCAACTCAACGGTCCCTGGTGGATAGAGGAATTCCAGTGGTCTGAGGGGCCTTGCACATTCTATTTCGATACACTGATTGTGACATCACCAAGTAAAGTCATGTCATTGCCACAACTAAGAGACATATTTAAGTGATAATGCCAGAGAAGCCGGTGTTTGGAGGATATCTTGGCACGGATGTTGTTGAAAACCGTTCTCTGGCATTATCACTTTTATACAACGGGTTACCAGCATATTCCAATAATGATTTAATTTATCCATACTATTTCATCCTTCCACAAGATATATTCCCGACACAAATCTAAGGTTGCTGCCCAAGCTGGCTGGTGATTCGTTCTTTTGGTTCGGTTGCTAAAGATGCGACCCAGTCGTTCAGTCTTTTAGTTCTGTATCTATGGACGTGACCTAGTCGTTCAGTCTTTTTGTTCTGTATCTATGGACGTAACCTAGTCGTTCAGTCTTTTTGTTCTGTATCTATGGACGTGACCTAGTCGTTCAGTCTTTTTGTTCTGTATCTATGGACGTAACCTAGTCGTTCAGTCTTTTTGTTCTGTATCTATGGACGTGACCTAGTCGTTCAGTCTTTTTGTTCTGTATCTATGGACGTGACCTAGTCGTTCAGTCTTTTTGTTCTGTATCTATGGACGTGACCTAGTCGTTCAGTCTTTTTGTTCTGTATCTATGGACGTAACCTAGTCGTTCAGTCTTTTTGTTCTGTATCTATGGACGTGACCTAGTCGTTCAGTCTTTTTGTTCTGTATCTATGGACGTAACCTAGTCGTTCAGTCTTTTTGTTCTGTATCTATGGACGCGACCCAGTCGTTCAGTCTTTTTGTTCTGTATCTATGGACGCGACCTAGTCGTTCAGTCTTTTTGTTCTGTATCTATGGACGCGACCCAGTCGTTCAGTCTTTTTGTTCTGTATCTATGGACGTGACCTAGTCGTTCAGTCTTTTTGTTCTGTATCTATGGACGTGACCTAGTCGTTCAGTCTTTTTGTTCTGTATCTATGGACGCGACCCAGTCGTTCAGTCTTTTTGTTCTGTATCTATGGACGTGACCTAGTCGTTCAGTCTTTTTGTTCTGTATCTATGGACGTGACCCAGTCGTTCAGTCTTTTTGTTCTGTATCTATGGACGTGACCCAGTCGTTCAGTCTTTTTGTTCTGTATCTATGGACGTGACCCAGTCGTTCAGTCTTTTTGTTCTGTATCTATGGACGTGACCTAGTGGTTCAGTCTTTTTGTTCTGTATCTATGGACGTGACCCAGTCGTTCAGTCTTTTTGTTCTGTATCTATGGACGTGACCCAGTCGTTCAGTCTTTTTGTTCTGTATCTATGGACGTGACCCAGTCGTTCAGTCTTTTTGTTCTGTATCTATGGACGTGACCCAGTCGTTCAGTCTTTTTGTTCTGTATCTATGGACGTGACCCAGTCGTTCAGTCTTTTTGTTCTGTATCTATGGACGTGACCTAGTCGATCAGTCTTTTTGTTCTGGAGCTATGGACGTGACCCAGTCGTTCAGTCTTTTTGTTCTGTATCTATGGACGTGACCTAGTCGATCAGTCTTTTTGTTCTGGAGCTATGGACGCGACCCAGTCGTTCAGTCTTTTTGTTCTGTATCTATGGACGTGACCCAGTAGTTCGTTCTAAATGTTCACATTGCCTTACTGGCTGGCAACGTTCCTATCCCTTGCTTGCTAGTTAGCCAACTACGGCAGCCAGAATAACAGCAAAGTAGCTGCATTTGCATTTGTTTAAGCTGTTTTTCTAGTGACATTTATTTGGATACATCCATAACAGTGAGCTAATGACGCGCAATTTCATCAGGACACTGTTGTTCAGAGGAGCTAGCCAACAACACAGCTAACACAATCACTTCAAACTGAAGCTGGAAAGACTGCAAAGTAACTGCACTTGGTTTTCTTGGTATATTTCCATAAAAATGATGCAGCTGATTCATGATTTCCACTGGCTTAGAAACGCTGCCTTCTTGTCTGTCTCATCCCGACTCCCAACACGTTCATTACTATGGGACAGCTGGAGATCAAATGTAAATATTGAAACAATGTTGCAAATGTCAGAGAGACAGACAGCGAGGTTTATAATAATCTCTGCTGTTGAAAACTAAATGTGAGAATGTCTAGATGCTTTTTATAGTGGAGATCAACTTTATAACTTCCCTGCCTGGGCTGATGAGACAGTGGATTGCGCAGTCAGATGGAACAGACTAAATAGGCATTTTAATGTCATAGATTTAGCCGGTAATAACTTGTGGAATGGACACCGGCTGGAATGCGGTTTTAACCAATCCGCATTCAGGATTAGACCCACCCGTTGTATAAAATACAACCATTTTTGCCCTTCCGGTTTTGTTGTTCCAGAACCACCCATTCAAAAGGTATTAGCATCTGGAACCACTTGACACTTTAAGGGCCAATCAGGGGTGAGAAACACAGTCTCGAGTAGAGAGGCAACGCCGAAATGAATGTGATGGTGTTACATTTCAGTTCTCTACTGAATGAATCTAAACCTACATCATACAGTACCACGTTCCACCAGCGAGATCTAGCTACTCACCCGGCGTCTTCGTATCATCAAAGAGCTGCTGTTTGATTTGTTTATATGGCTGTAAAATACTAACACATTGATAAACATTTTCGACAGGGAAAAATGCAACTTGTTTTCCTGTTTACAAACACAATCATTTACTTCCTCTAAAGTATTGCACATAATATGTTAATTTGTATGAAGGAAATACGTTTGATTAGTAAACCTTCTTGTTTGTTAATAACCATATTGTGAATTCTTAATAGATAATGTATTCAAGTAACTGAGGTAATACTGGCCTCCATGTCTGTCTGTCTGTCTGTCTGTCTGTCTGTCTGTCTGTCTGTCTGTCTGTCTGTCTGTCTGTCTGTCTGTCTGTCTGTCTGTCTGTCTGTCTGTCTGTCTGTCTGTCTGTCTGTCTGTCTGTCTGTCTGTCTGTCTGTCTGTCTGTCTGTCTGTCTGTCTGTCTGTCTGTCTGTCTGTCTGTCTGTCTGTCTGTCTGTCTGTCTGTCTGTCTGTCTGTCTGTCTGTCTGTCTGTCTGTCTGTCTGTCTGTCTGTCTGTCTGTCAACTGCTCTCATACCTCTTCTTCCTTCATTAACCTGGAAGTTTTAATTATAGAGACTCCAGGGCTGGTCTGCCTGGTCAAAGAGGCCACCAATGAAGAAGCAGCTATTTAAAGCCCTAATGGTCAGACCTGACAGGGATGTTAGTTAATAATCACCCCCATGATTAAACCTATTTGACCCCAGACGCACGCTCTGCCGCCATGCCTGCACACACACACACACACACACACACACACACACACACACACACACACACACACACACACACACACACACACACACACACACACACACACACACACACACACACACACACACACACACACACACACACACACACACACACACACTTACCTTCTACTCAGGAGTGTGTGTGTGTGCGTCTCAATGATTTGTATTTCCAATTAATAATGGTAACATCCTGTTTCAGGCTTCTCTAGACTTGGAGACTCCAGCTTTGTTTCACTACAGGCTGACGGAGTCTCTAGGTTGTTACTCTGCCGGTGTCCCAAATGGCACCCTATTCCCTACACAGTGCACTACTTTCGACCAGAGCCAAAGGGAATAGGGTGCCATTTGAGAGGCGGCCAGTGGCCAGGGCAGATGATAAGGTACTGTTCCTACCTCCATACATCATTAATGGATCGTCTAATGGATCCTACTTAACTGCCTCTCCTTACTCCATTGGCCAATGCATTTGTTTTATTTATGATAGGTGGTGGTAACAATAGCTGGTTGTTGTTCCATTAAAATTGGACACAATTATACTAATGTAGTTGTGGACCAGGTATAAATTGCTGTTCCACTTTGCTTCTGCTTCTCCTATAGCCATGCGTTCCTTAACAGCCCTGAGCAGCCGAGCCAGTCGCTAGGTGTTAATGTTAACACTGCGCTTAATTTAACAGCGAGGGTGCTAACAATTACACTGTGTGTTTGTCCTGTAGTTAGCAGGAGTAAGTGGCGTATTTACTACTGCGTGATGTCAGAAGGTGCCAAAGCAGATACCTTGTTAGAGCACACTGGAGCTCCCCTCTTCTCTCTCTCCACTTATCCTGCCTGTCATCTCTGCTCCTCTCTCCCTCAATTCAATTCAATTCAAGGGGCTTTATTGGCATGGGAAACATGTGTTAACATTGCCAAAGCAAGTGAGGTAGATAATATACAAAAGTGAAATAAACAATAGAAATTAACAGTAGACATTACACATACAGACGTTTCAAAACAATAAAGGCATTACAAATGTCATATTATGAATATATACAGTGTTGTAACAATGTACAAATGGTTAAAGTACACAAGGGAAAGTAAATAAGCATAAATGTGGGTTGTATTTACAATGGTGTTTGTTCTTCACTGGTTGCCCTTTGTTTTCGAATTCTTTGTGGATCTGTGTAATCTGAGGGAAATGTGTGTCTCTAATATGGTCATACATTGGGCAGGAGGTTAGGAAGTGCAGCTCAGTTTCCACCTCATTTTGTGGGCAGTGTGCCTACGGCAGCCTTTCTCAATAGCAAGGCTATGCTCACTGAGTCTGTACATAGTCAAACCTTTCTTTAAGTTTGGGTAAGTCACAGTGGTCAGGTATTCTGCCACTGTGTACTCTCTGTTTAGGGCCAAATAGCATTCTGGTTTGCTCTGTTTATTTGTTAATTCTTTCCAATGTGTCAAGTAATTATCTTTTAGTTTTCTCATGATTTGCTTGGATCTACAGCATCCAATTCATTGAATCTACATGATTGGGGAAAATCTCACTGAGCAAGCACAGTTTAGTTTACCTCACTAAAACATTTCACTGTGTTGGTCTGTGTGAACGCAGTGGAGAGGAGAAGGATAGTTAAGTCTCCACAAGCTAAACCATCAGACCAAAGCAGGATATGAAACATGAGAACAAAAGTAAGAAAATGTGTCTTAAACCAGCAGAGAGAGGAATATAAAACACAAGTATCATAGTTTTCTGCTGCGACCTTGCCATCTGTAACATGATGTGAATCCCTTTCATGTTTTAGCCTCCCATCACTCCCCGCCGTCCCCCACATGGGGCATAGGGTCTCCTCTTCAAGGCCAGAGAGGGGTGGTGGGATGGGGGGTCTCTGAAGAGGGGCTCTGTCGTTAGGATAGGTCACCCCCGCAAAACCACTTCTCTAACCACTCTCTCTCTCTGCCTCTATTTCCCTCTCCCCCCTTCTCTCTCTTTGGATGGGCTGTGTCGTTAGGATAAGTCACCCCCCCCCCACCCACCCACCACCACCACCCAGGCCCCCAAGTCCTCCAGGCTGCCTCTCTTTACCCCCAGATAGATAACCAGCCACAGACAGATCAAGGCTAATTATCAGTTTGTCTTCCTGGGCAGCGGGGCATGAAGGAGCCAGCTCCATCCACACTGTCACCCAGGAGAGATGGCTGGCTGCCAGCAGAGAGAAGACACGGCCTGTGCCCCCTCAAACACTGTACAACACACTAGGGAAGACAGCAGATATACTGTGGGTCATAATGGCACTGTAGAGTGCACACAGTGTGTGTGCCATGATACTGTATTCTATCCATAGAAATAGAATGAATAGAAACGGCGTCTCCACTTAAGTCAAGGATGGCATAATGGATACTGGCAGACATTTTGAGTGTACCCATGAGTTTACCAGTCAAATTGACAGGGTTAGAGCTTACAAGCCTGTTCTGTTCATTCTATTTCTATGGCGCCAACTGCCAAGCTAAAGTAGGCATGATGAACACAGTACTGCAGTGTAAACCAAATAGAACTGTTTTCCGGGAGACATTAAGCCAAGTCCTGGACTAAAAAGCATGCTCAATGGAGATTCTCAATTTTATAATCAAGGAATAGGCTTGATCGGTGTTTGGGAAACCTCCCCGAAGTGTCCTATATGCTACAGTGCTTTTTATTTTTTTTACGTAGTACAATAAACAGCATGGGACAATCTTCTCCAAAATTTCTCCACAGCAGGGGCCCAGAGAAAAATGTACATTTAATCTTATTTACAGTTGAAGTCAGAAGTTTACATACACTTTGGTTGGAGTCATAAAAACTGTTTTTCAACCACTTCACAAATTTCTTGTTAACAAACTATAGTTTTGGCAAGTCGGTTAGGACATCTACTTTGTGCATGACACAAGTCATTTCTCCAGCAATTGTTTACAGACAGATTATTTCACTTATCATTCACTGTATCACAATTCCAGTAGGTCAGAAGTTTACACACACTAAGTTGACTGTGCCTTTAAACAGCTTGGAAAATTCCAGAAAATTATGTCATGGCTTTAGAAGCTTATGATAGGCTCATTTGAGTCAATTGGAGGTGGACCTGTGGATGTCTTTCAAGGCCTACCTTCAAACTCAGTGCCTCTTTGCTTAACATCATGATAAAATCAAAAGAAATCAGCCAAAACCTCAGAAAAAAATGTGGACTTCCACAAGTCTGGTTCATCCTTGGGAGCAATTTTCAAACGCCTGAAGGTACCACGTTCATCTGTACAAACAATAGTACGCAAGTACAAACACCAATGGGACCACTCAGCCGTCATTCCGCTCAGGAAGGAGACGTGTCCTGTCTCCTAGAGTTGAACGTACTTTGGTGCGAAAAGTGCAAATCAATCCCAGAACAACAGCAAAGGACCTTGTGAAGATGCTGGAGGAAACAGGTACAAAAGTATCTATATCCACAGTAAAAAGGCCACTCAGCAAGGAAGAAGCCACGGCTCCAAAACCGCCATAAAAAAGCCAGACTAGGGTTTGCAACTGCACATGGGGACAAAGATCGTACTTTTGGGAGAAATGTCCTCTGGTCTGATGAAACAAAAATAGAACTGTTTGGCCATAATGACCATTGTTATGTTTGGAGGAAAAATGGGGAGGCTTGCAAGCTGAAGAACACCATCCCAACAGTGAAGCACGCGGGTGGCAGCATCATGTTGTGTGGGGTGCTTTGCTGCAGGAGGGACTGGTGCACTTCACAAAATAAATGGCATCATGTGGATGGAAAATGATGTGGATATATTGAAGCAACATCTCAAGACATCAGTCAGGAAGTTAAAGCTTGGTCGCAAATGGATCTTCCAAATGGACAATGACCCCAAGCATACTTCCAAAGTTGTGGCAAAATGGCTTAAGGACAACAAAGTCAAGGTATTGGAGTGGCCGTTATAAAGCCCTGACCTCAATCCCATAGACAATTTGCGGGCAGAACTGAAAAAGTGTGTGCGAGCCAAGAGGCCTACAAACCTGACTCAGTTACACCAGCTCTATCAGGAGGAATGGGCCAAAATTCACCCAACTTATTGTGGGAAGCTTGTGTGAAGGCTACCCAAAACATTTGACCCAAGTTAAACAATTTAAAGGCAATGCTACCAAATACTAATTGAGTGTATGTAAACTTCTGACCCACTGGGAATGTGATGAAAGAAATAAAAGCTGAAATAAATCATTCTCTTTACAATTATTCTGACATTTCACATTCTTAAAATAAAGTGGTGAACCTAACTGACGTAAAACAGGAATTTTTACTAGGATTAAATGTCAAGGAATTGTAAAAAACTGATTTTAAATGTAGTTGGTTAAGGTGTACAGTATGTAAACTTCCGACTTCAACTGTATGTTGTTTTGTAGGATCCATGATGTTATATCGTTGTAAAGTTCCTGTCCTGAATTGGGTGTTTTTTAAATTTGTTCTATTGAACATTACGTTGGAGGCCTCTGGGTGGAGAACATTTGTCATGCAGTC
Organism: Oncorhynchus gorbuscha; assembly: GCF_021184085.1. Taxonomy (NCBI): domain Eukaryota; kingdom Metazoa; phylum Chordata; class Actinopteri; order Salmoniformes; family Salmonidae; genus Oncorhynchus; species Oncorhynchus gorbuscha. The sequence continues at coordinate 8,020,852 of NC_060196.1, read as the reverse complement.
TCTCTGCCCTTAAAAGCCATGTGTGCTGGGCTAATTCATTTCCTCTGCCTCTGTCTCTGCCTCTCTCTTTCACTCTCTCTCCAATACCCCAGACCAAACAATACATCAGAAAAATCTTTACCGTTCCACAAGATGAACACTTATCACAGCTCCCTAAGTTCAGCAGTGTATTCATTTTCTCTCTCTCTCTCTCTCTCTCTCTCTCTCTCTCTCTCTCTCTCTCTCTCTCTCTCTCTCTCTCTCTCTCTCTCTCTCTCTCTCTCTCTCTCTCTCTCTCTCTCTCTCTCTCTCTCTCTCTCTCTCTCTCTCTCTCTCTCTCTCTCTCTCTCTCTCAAAAACCGGGTCTGCATCTCAAATGGCACCCTATTCCCTTTATAGTGCACTACTTTTGACTGTCAAAAGTAGTGCACTATATAGTACAGTGCCATTTTGGATACCCCCATCGTCAAATCAATGGGAAATAGGGAAATTAAGAATTCAGTGCTTCCATATTGGAATTGACTCTCCAGCTTGGACATTTCCCATGCATGTGCAGTCCGTCTGCATCTTAATCTATTCCCTCTCTTCCTATCTCTATTAAATATTTCCCTCAATTTAGGAATCTTAGGTTGACCTCTCGATGATGGTTTGCGGTTTTAATGAATCAAGTCAGGCTGTGGTTTTAATGAATCAAGTCAGGCTGTGGTTTTAGTTTGGGAATCAATTTGGAACACTGTCACATTCTGTCTTTCTTCTTTCCAGGCTCCAGATAAAACGTGTTCAGTATGTTCAGTGACTGAACGTTGCATTTCCTGGCAGCTGATTAAAGGGGTAGTCAGGAGGGGAAACAACTCATCTGTGAACGACAGGTCTGGTCTGGTCCTTTTTCTATTGGCCATGACCGAGGAGAGAGTTGTCGAGCGTAGATACAGGGACGGGACATGGACACACGCCTGTGTCAAATGGAGCAGATGACGCACTGACGTGCGAAACTCATCCATAACAGTTGAGATATTTCAATAAGCATATGTACATGTCCATAGACTTGTAATTAGCTATTGTCATTGTTGACATGGGTTGTTATAACTTGACATGGCTGTGCACTTGTATTACCCTTTACAATATCCTTCTGAAACACAGATTTTTTATTTGTAAAAAAAATAAAATAATAACATACAGTAAGTGTTTGAGTGGGGGGGGGGGAAATTGTCCTCTTTCGTGGTCATCAGGACGTAATATGAAAAAAAGACATTACAGTCAATGGGTTCAGGGTGAAAAACAAGGCTGCAGCATCCAAGTATCCACTCGAGACGACATTTCTTCATAAGCTCTTATTTCGCTCACAATTCATGTGAAGAAAAGAACAACATTACACGGTTACATTCCTGACAACTCACTTAGCTCTTCCTGAGATATTCACTCAATGGAAACAATTTGAATATCAACCTCGTAAAAATGATCATGAATAATTACACACACAATTATTTTAAAATGTCCATAAAATGAGCTATTTTTGACGGAAGACATTTTTTGAAGAACCAGAACGATAAAGGCGTTAAGGTCACTCCCCCATGTCATTGAAAAGCCTAGAATATCCTCTCAAAGGGACAACAGGACATAATACGGTGGCTTGTATGGCCTCAGTGATACGGACCAATAACTGATGTCCACTAGAGAGGACAAAAATGAATTTCTGAGTCTCAGGAGGATATGACTGAAAAGGAAAACGACTTTCAGGAGCAACAGTAACAATTATCTCTGCATTACATCTTACATGTTGTAGTTTTCCAAAGAAATTTCTTATCTCACAAGTCGTACGCACGACACAATCATCTATCTTTGACTAGGCAGATTAAGGAAGAGGCTGCGGTACATTATTCTCAGACCCGGGCCAGCGTTCTATCCTGCTTCCGCCGTCCCATTAAAAATGATGTCCCTCCCGGTTTCAGAGGGAAGAGGAGAAAAGTTCACGACGAGACGAAGGAGAAGACGCCCCCCCCTGTTCTGAGACGGACTGGCCTGTTTATCGTAAGAGGTTGACTAAAGGGCCATGCCAGAGTTCCGCACATTTGTTTATCTGTGGCACTTCTTTTCAAAATGGCTTCCTGGTCTTGAGATATGGCTGTAAACAGAGAGTGCCGGTAATTGGAAGAAGACATTTCTCTGTGTGCCTCGCAGCGATAAGAGAGCTGGAGTTGAAAAGAGAAAGAAGGAGCGAGAGAGAGAGCAAGAGAGAGAGCAAGAGCGAGAGAGAGGGAGCGAGAGAGAAATAGTGAGAGAGAGAGAGAGAGAGAGAGAGAGAGAGAGAGAGAGAGAGAGAGAGAGAGAGAGAGAGAGAGAGAGAGAGAGAGAGAGAGAGAGAGAGAGAGAGAGAGAGAGCAAGGGAGAGAGAGAGAGAGAGCATTTTCCTATTAGTAAAATAAAAATATCTGCAAAATAAATTTCCTGGCTATATATCTCATATATACACGTGGCCTGGTTAACAATGGCAAACCCATGTTTGTTTTCTGAATTGTTTTCAAGGCCTCACTCAATAGGCGTATGAAGAATATATTGATTAATGACTCTGATTTTGCATACATCAGAAAGAAAATACATTGTAAATAGAAATGAAAAAGGACAGGTATATTTATGTTCATCCCCTCTAACTGCTACAATTTTGTAATATTTTATTTTACATTCTATGATTCTCCTGTTTTCTTTACAGCTGGGTTAGACTACATTTTAATGGTATTATTCTGGGTGTCTAGCTACATTAATTCAATGAAGTCAAATTGAAATATCTGATTTAATTAAATGGTATATAACTTCAGCATGTCATGAGAGGCTTAGCCTACGTACATGTAGCAACTTGCAAAGTTTTTGGTTCTTTGTCAACATATTGTGGTGCCCTAATTTCTAAGTATTTGTTGTAACACTCGGTGGAAAAAGAAAGGGTTAGCATTTGTAAAAACATTGGTATGGTCAACTTAAAAGTGGAGAGGTCCTTAAGACATGCTAAAACTTTAGTACATTGTTCCGAGGGCCAGTCACGTTCCCCTGAACTTCGAAAGAGAGTCTTAAATTCCAGCCGAAAAGAAAGAAGCGAATAAAAACAAAATTGTATTTGAGCACAACCACCTGACTATTTTCCAGCCACATGTGTCATTAATAAAAGCCTTGATGTGTGTGTGTGTGTACGCGCGTGTGTGTCCGATTTACTAAGAAGGCTAAATAAAGCATGTGTACGCTCATTGCACAGGCCTGGCCTTGTTCAGTACTACAAAATAGTGGACCTCTCTAACAACAACAACATGCTAGGAAAAGTAAATAGTGGACCTCTCTACCAACAACAACATGTTAGGAAAAGTAAATAGTAGACCTCTCTACCAACAACAACATGTTAGGAAAAGTAAATAGTAGACCTCTCTACCAACAACAACATGCTAGGAAAAGTAAATAGTGGACCTCTGTACCAACAACAACATGCTAGGAAAAGTAAATAGTGGACCTCTCTACCAACAACAACATGCTAGGAAAAGTAAATAGTGGACCTCTCTACCAACAACAACATGCTAGGAAAAGTAAATAGTGGAAGTGAACATTTAATGGATAACAGACAAGAAACAAACAAGGACAATGTCTGAACAGGGGAATGACATCAATGCTGACACAAGGCGAAATAATTTCCTATTCCTCTCTCCTCAATAAACAATGGACAATCAAACAACAGCTGATTGACACAATTCTGGAATTACACCAAAAATACTCTGCCTCTCCATCACCAGGACTTTGCAAAGAAAGGCTGAGTCTTCAAACTCAGTACAATTTACTATCCACAGATAAGGCTGATATCACGCCCTGACCATAAAGAGCCTTGCTATTCTCTCTTTTGGTTAGGTCAGAGTGTGACTAGGGGGTGGAGGGGTGTTCCTATCTAGGTTCATATTTTCTATGTTGGCCTGGTATGGTTCCCAATCAGAGGCAGCTGTTTATCATTGTCTCCGATTGAGGATCATATTTAGGCAGCCATTTCCCCACTGGTTTTTGTGGGATCTTGTTTTTGTGTTGATGCCTGTGAGCTCTACAGAACGTCATGTTTCGTTGCTTTTTATTGTTTTGTGAGTTTCATTTAATAAACATGTGGAACTCTACATACGCTGTGCCTTGGTCCGTCTCTCCACACAGCCGTGACAGCTGAGCTGCAGCTTCTACGTGCACACGGTTTTGTTTACGAATATGGAGAAAAGGCTGGTCGAGTTCTAGCTCATCAACTCAAGTGCAAATCTGCCTCACAGATGAACCCTCAAATTCACAACACCTCGGGTGTCTTAACAGTTAGTCCAACTGAAATCAATAATACCTGCAAAAAATTACATTCAGATCTTTACATGTCAGAATCACCTGAAGACAATTCAATTATGAATGATTTTCTTGACAATTTGAAAGCTCCTACCATTAGTACAGAGAAGAGAGAGGAAATTGATCAACCTTTGCAGGTTGATCAATTAAGAGATTATTAATTAAATTACAGCAATGCAACGTGGGAAATCCCCTGGCCCAGATGGCTACCCAATCAAATTCTACAAGAAGTTTTCTGACAAATTGGATCCCCTTCTGCTTGAAATATTTGAAAATGCCCTGGACCAGGGTGTTTTACACCGAACCCTGACACAGGCGTCGATCCCACTTTTCCTAAAACCCGGCAAAGATGCATCTGAATGTGGCTCATACAGACCGATCTCACTTTTAAATGCAGATGTAAAAATATTAGCGAAATTGCTTGCGTCTCGCTTAGAATCCACTAAAAGACATCATATCGACGGATCAGACAAGGTTTATTAAGGGCCGCCAATCCTTTCCTAACATTCGACATCTGCTTAATGTCATACACTCTCCTGCGCTTTCGGACGCTCTTGAAGTGGTTCTCTCTTTAGATGCGGAGAAGGTATTTGACAGGGTAGAGTGGGAATATTTATTCTCTGTACTGGGAAAATTTGGTTTTGGTGCAAACTTAATTTCCTGGGTCCAATTGTTGTACTCATCATCCAAGGCATCCGTACTTACAAACTTTGTTCACCGTATTTCACCGTATTTCTCAATATCAAGGGCCACAAGCAAAGGATGTCCAATGTCACCTCTGTTATTTGCCCTGGTGATAGAACCCCTTTCTGTTAAGCTAAAAGCCACACCTTCAATACATGGTATCTACAGATGGGGACTGGAACACAACGTTTCCTTGTATGCAGATAACTTGCTTTTATATATCCCAGACCGGAAAGCTTGTATACCCGAGGTAGTGGATGTACTGCGTAGGTTTGGAGTGTTTTCGGGCTATAAATAGAATTTCTCAGAAAGTGAATGCTGTCCTATTAATGAATTAGCATTAAAAATTCCACGGGATACTATTCCATTCCGTATGTCCAAGACTGGCTTGAAATACTTAGGGATCAATATCACCCGTACGTTGTCCTCCCGCCATGATACCTTTTCTCCCCTGATTAACAAACTTAAACTGGACTTTCAGAGATGGAGTATTCTCCATTTTACTTTAGCTGGTAAAGTGAATTGTATCAAGATTAATTTCTGTAGATTTCTGTACTTGTTCCAATGCCTCCCTCTTGTTTTACCAAAGTCTTTTTTCACTTCAGTGGATAAGCTTATATCTTTTTTTCTATGGGGAGGTGTGAATCCAAGAATAGGTAAAGCCTCCAGAGAGATAGAACACATGGAGAACTATCCCTTACCAACTTTATGTATTAGTACTGGGCAGCAAATATACAAAAGATTGTTTACTGGCTTCACACACCAAAAACTGACTGGTGTCAAACAGAAGCCAACTCCTGTTTCTCCTCCTCTTTCTCAGCTTTAGTCACCTCCAATCTCCCTCTTCCAGCATCGCGCTACACATCCAATCCAATTGTTGTCAATACTTAAAAAATGTGGACTCAATTCCGTCAACATTTTAAATTCTGAGATTTCTCTATTCCAGGTCCTATTTGTAATACTCACCTCTTCCTTCCATCCAAACTGGATTCAGCTTTCAGGTTGTGGCAGAGGAATGGCCTTACTAAGTTTAATGACCTTTATATAGATGGCATCTCGCAATCAAACTTTATCTACCTCATTCAAGTTTATTTACAAATCCACCACTTTATCCGCACTCGAAGCCCAACCTTTCCAATTCTATCACCCAGATCGGGTCTGGATGCCTTTTGAAAACTCCTTGTTCAACTAAAGGGACTCATATCCCGTAGTTTTGAGATAATCATGTCCCTTGGTAACCCGTCACTCAATAAAATCCGTTCTGAGTGGGAAAGGGAACGTGGTGGAGAGATCACTGATGAAGTCTGGAATGGGACCTTTACTTACATTTACATTTACATTTAAGTCATTTAGCAGACGCTCTTATCCAGAGCGACTTACAAATTGGTGCATTCACCTTATGACATCCAGTGGGACAGTCACTTAACAATAGTGCATCTAAAACTTAGGGGGGGGTGGGGTGAGAGGGATTACTTAACCTATCCTAGGTATTCCTTAAGGTAAATGGAACCTAGTCTAGTGCCCGGCTCAGCCTTATACAGTTTAAGGTACTTCACCTTATCCATTTCAGCAAGGCCAGATTGTCCAAATTCTACCCAAAACATTGATGGTACATGTGACAGGTGTAAAGGCCCCTTGGCAGGCCTGACCCACATGTTCTGGTTCTGTCCCTATCTGGCAGATTATTGGTCCACTATATTTAAAACCCTTTCTGAAGCATTTGATATAAAGTTACAGCCTAGTGCAGAAATGGCTATTTTTGGAGTACCAAACAACAATTGTTCTTTGACCAATAGACAGCTGGATGCCATTGCTTTTGCCTCCCTGTTGGCCCGCAGAAGGATTTTCTTGGATTGGAAATCTATCAATTCTCCCTTGGCCTCTCTTTGGCTCAAAGATCTGAAGCTGTTCCTAAAATTAGAGATCATTATGTATTCCAATCGAAGGTCAACCAACTCATTTTATTCCACCTGGGACCCGATGATATCCAGTTTTGAACAGCTCCAAACACTTCCTCCAGATTAGTGCTCTTGGCCCCACCCCCACCCCTCGAGATTACCGCTGTAGGCCTATAAAATCACCTAATCACCTGAAATAGTTACATTTTTGCTTGTATTGAAGTAACATTGTTGCATACTTTTGTTTTCTGATATGTAACTCAATGACTTTGCCTTTCTTTGTAAATGTGTCTGGAGGCATTCTGGGCGAGGGGGAGTGGACAATAAGGGAACAAAATCTTTACATGTAATCTTTCATTCACTGTGAATAAAAAGATGATGTAAAAACAAATATTGCGCAGATGCACGTAATGATGTTGACAGATGTGCGTAATGATGTTGACAGATGTGATGATGCCGCCTGGCGCCCTCGAGCGCCTGAAAGGGGGAGCAGGAGCAGGCGTGCCACTTATAGGCTTTACCAATGGAGGAAAGGTCACGTTTACATTAGGGACCCCTGTACTTTGGTTAGGCAGGGCTCTGGTTCTTGTAGTACTAGATCCTGTTCATTGTTTTCTTGTAGTACTGTTATTAATATTGTTATTAGTACTGTTATTTGAGTGAATTCAGAAAAAGTGGGACACTTTTTGCATTTCTGTCCTCTGCCATTTCTTCAGACATCTAGCCAACATATTAGCCCAACACATGATACATTTCTGAAATCCTCAGATGTTTCTTAGTCACACAAAATGGAATGGAATTGTCATTGGGTCCAATTAGGACTATAATAATGGTGTCCCAGTTTATCTAATCTGCTGTCCCAGTCTACCAAATGCAAACTGAAAATATGGTTTTGACTTGATGTACATAAATGGGTGTCGTGCCTCCTGTCAACATAATATATATATTTTTTGTGTGATTAGAAAACATCTTGAGGATTTCAGAAAATGTTTTGTGTTGGGCTAATATGTTGGAGAGATGTTGAAAGAGGTTACAGAAGACGGAAATGCAAAAAGTGTCCCACTTATTCTGAATTCACCCCATACTAGAAGGAAGAGCTACGTTCAATGATGGTGACATATTTTGGCATTTTACCCCTTAGCTATATAGCTAACAATAATGTGTTCAAGATGACACAGCATCAAGTATGCAAAATGCATGGCATTTTAAACTTATAGTGTACTTGAAGTTTTAAAATCCTTCTAAAGTTTGTAATTTCCACTTTTAGATTACAGATTTAATTTTCCCTTACAAAATGTTTTTTTTTATCAACCCATACAAAAACATCCAGTAATTATAATCCACATAATATTTCACATTTCCTGTTGCTGCAGGATTTCTTTCCTGCTTTGGAAACTGGCTCAAATGAAGGTCCTACATCTGTAATGACCGTAGCTCGCCCACAATGGTCCTTCTCCATACATAGTAGTAGCACCTCTTATGGTAATAACATTGTGACATCACTCTATTTATTGTGTGTTTCATGAGTGTGGGAGAAAACGTGGCTAAATATCGCAAAATAATTGCAGTTGGAAGAAACGACAAAAACAAATGGACAAACAGATATTTTGTTGGGGGGGGGGGGACTCGGTTTATGTGTGTGGCAATAGGGTCAGTGAGGAGGCACTTTATCATTCCAATGTGTAATGATAAACAATGTGATTGTTTAACGAGAGGTTTAAGCTGACGTTTCCTTTATGGTTCTTTGATTAGGTTATTGTGGTTAAACCACCATCACATTTGGAATATCGCAGGTCTGTTTTTGAGTGGTTTGCCACCAGCTCAGCCTAAAATAACTCAGAGTCTGCTTTTGTTTAATGGAACAATAAAAAGAAGTTTGTCTTTGTTTGAATCAACAAATGATTCTGACCCATAAAACGGCTTTTTAACGACACGTTGCGTCAACTTTCTTCTTCTGTGATGACAAACTCCAAAACAACTGTCCGTTTGTTATCTGTCGAGTTCCAACGTCCTGCGAACTTTTAATACTTTTCAGATGAGCTTCAAAACAAACTATATCTTAACTTTCCCCTCACAAATGATGAAGTCAATGCTTTGGCTCTATTGTGCTATTCTATTGGAATAACTCGTGGAAAAGGGAATGAAGACATATAGACATAAACACCACAAGTGTTAGGAATTTGGGACGATTCTGAAGACAAGTGGGATCGTAAAATAAACATCAAACGCTTGTAGTTTTTGTAAACTATGTCATAATATTAAATAGCTTCTCATAAATCATTAAGGAATGATGGATGTCTTGTTTCGTCTGTTTCTTTGTCGATCCCTTGGCTTTTGTGGGCCCTCAAATGCTATAGGAGCTTTTAAACAGCTCTGATGTCTGATATCTGATGACTGCGTTCTTTGTAAGTAAAGGTATTGGTCGGGCACTTTCAATGCAGGACTTGAGTATTTGGATCGATGGGTTGACTACAATAGCCTACGCTGTAGTTTGCTGTAGTTTATGGTGGGTGTTTCCACTATCTTAACATAGTTTTATGTTGCACAGTTAAAATGGGCCAGTCTGCTCCATACAGATGTATCTGTTAACATACCTTTCCTACATTCCTTTCCGCATATGGAATCCACACACAGTAACTTAGACCAAAGTATATTTTTAAAGATTCACACAGGACTGCAAAAAACTAGGGGTGTCCTGCTTACTCCCACACAGTCTTCTGATCATGACTAGCATGCATGAGGACCGTATGTATGTGAGGCAGAAATACATTGGAATGCCCCTGTTGAACATGATACCAGATATGATTAGGTATTACGATGTTGGCCTCCCGAGTGGCGCAGCGTTCTAAGGCGTCACTACAGATCCGGGTTCGATCCCGGGCCGTGTCGCAGCTGGTCGCAACCGGGAGACCCATGAGGCGTCGTCCGGTTTAGGGGAGGGTTTGGCCGGCTAGGATGTCATTGTCTCATCGCGCTCTACCGACTCCTTGTGGCTGGCCGGGCGCATGCCCACTGACTTCGGTCGCCAGCTGTACGGTGTTTCCTCTGACACATTGGTGAGGCTGGCTCCCGGGTTGGGCGAGCAGTGTGTCAAGAAGCAGTGCGGCTTGGCGGGTCGTGTTTCCGGGGGGCTCATGGCTCTCGACCTTCGCCTCTCCCGAGCCAATATGGGAGTTGCAGCGATGAGACAAGACTGTAACTACCAATTTACATATCATGAAATTGGGGAGAAAAGGGGTAAAAGTACAAAAAAAGATATATAATAAATAAAAGGTATTAGAATAGTTCATATTTCACCTCTTGAATCGCTGGTGTCCTGGCAGGAGGAGGGGTTTACAGGAGTGGATATCAAATTCTAAAATAGCACACACACACACACACACACGGACGTGCAAATAGGTGTGCATTAATTTCCCCCCACACATTACATCAAATGTTGGAGTTGACGAGTCAGATTTGAAATAAAACACTTCTGATACTTTTCTGCCAACTCGTTACTAACACCTGAATCAAGTCAATGATGGTCGTTCCCACAGTAAGGTTCAACGGTTATCTACTGTATGTACAAGACATCTTATCCGTCCTCTCCTCTGACACGTTAGTTAGTTCTCGCATCACACACACGCGTGACCTCTCGTGGTTCTTTCTGACAGCTTGAAAAGTGCTGCTTTTAGGCAAGACTCCAGGACTTTGCGGGTTCAAAGGCCTGAGGAAAGAATGTTTAGCATTCGCCCAAATAATGTACTAATGGGGCGTTGTGTTGCTCCACACTCTCAGATTCCTCTGTTCAAGTTACTACTCTTTCAACTGGCTTCTTTGTGAGACTTGTTTCAATTCCAACATTCATCCTTCCAATTCTACGTCACCCATTAATAATTCTGAGGGAATGACGATATGATAAACCGGAATGGATTACGTTTTAATTCCCTCTGTTCTTTCTCAGATGTCAACATGATTATTCACACTTCCTCACTGCCACTTCCTCATTGATGTTGTCTGGATGATGACTTGGACTGTTCGTCGCCACTGTCCAGGGAGAGAGAGGGAGAGAACCGCTCTGTTCGAAAGCCCTGTGGAAACTTTTCATCTTTAATACCATCCATCCATTGTTGGCGAGGGAGGAATGCTTAGGGAAGGACTCTTATGAGCTATGTGTTATTGATGCTGTGCCAAAGTGTGTCCTGAGTACATTTACAATATATTTTTTCCAACCCCATCCCCTTGCCAAATTGCTTCTAAACCTAGAATCATTCATTAGGGGGCACGGAGGAGGTGAGGGGGAGCTTAGGGTGTCGGAGGAGCAATGCCTTTTTGAGTGTGATTTCTGTGGCGAGGTCCGCAGTGTGCGTGAAGGAACATAGTTTCACCCCTCATGGGGGTGTCACTCTCAACCTCTCATATAGACCCTTAGAGCAACACAGGCACACTGTGTCCACACACCTACACACCTACACATACACAGTGTCTTGGGAAGACCTGGAGCTTCGCCATTACTCACATTACCGTGAGGCGCTAGCCTAACTCCCTCCCCGGCAACACTCATCGTGTTTCTGACAGATTCTGACTATTAAAGCATAGAAATAAAGTCCGGTGTGTAATTTGTTTCTTCCCAACATCACATGAAATGCCAATGGAAGTATATGGCAAATTTATAGTAAGAACACTAAAACTGCCACAGGGTGCTTATACAAATGAAGGCCCAATCCATCATCTGAGGTGCACTAAAGGACCGCGTCCCAAATGGCACCCTATTCCCTATTTAGTGCACTACTTTTGACCAGGGCCTATGGGAGTCTGTTCAAAAGCAGTGCACTATATAGGGAATAGGGTGCCATTTTGGACACATTCATAGAGAAGATTGCTGGGCATCAGACTGCTGCCTAATATAGAAAAGCTGCGTGTTATTCCCTTCAGGCTGACTTCAAATGGAAAGGGGACATCTCAGTTCAGTTCACATTAAATATTGCCGCTGAGAAATGATCTGGCGGCGGGCCAGCTTCTAAGAAGTGTTAACGTTGGCACTTCCACTGTGTACATTTCCAGTAAATTGTTTTAGTGTTTATTTGACGGGATATGTGCCGGAGGATTGATGGATGGGATATTCAGACATCTTCATCTTCCTCTCCCCCCTGGCCCCATCTTACCTTTTTCAGTCATATTATTGACTCAGGGGAAAGAGGGACTATGTATGTGTGTCTGCTTGGGTGTTTCTGCCTGGGTGTGTGTGTGTGTATATGTGACTGCCTGTGCGAGTGTGTGTGAGTTAATGCCGCAGCACTTGAGGGGATGTGTGAGGCTTGGTTGTTCCCTGAATAGACCCCGTGTCATTAGGAACCAGACAGAGTGCCAAGTGCAGCTGAGGTGAGGGCAGCACTCTACCACTTTACACACTTACTCTCTCTCTCTCTCTCTCTCTCTCTCTCTCTCTCTCTCTCTCTCTCTCTCTCTCTCTCTCTCTCTCTCTCTCTCTCTCTCTCTCTCTCTCTCTCTCTCTCTCTCTCTCTCTCTCTCTCTCTCTCTCTCTCTCTCTCTCGCTCACTCTGTGTCTCTCTCTCTCTACACAGTGGCAGCTACTAGACCTTTGCACTAATCATTGTATGACACCAGACCTCAGACTACTGGCTTTTTCCCTATATGATTAATGATTAATGCAGATTAATGGTGCTTTGGTAAAACTTGCTGGATTGATTTCTCTTTTCCAAGACGGTAAACAAGCTACTGGCATGGCTTACCGTTTGCAGAAAGCGTATACAATGAGCAGAGAGAGTAGTAGTCTTGTAGTCAGGTTGTCCTCAGGGAATAACCTTTTAAACAGTTCTGTTTCCAGGTGCACAAGGCTTTTCTCAGACCTGAGGTTCTCTCTCCTCACACTGTCTTTTCATCACCAAGATTATGAGTCAAATGGGTTAATTAAACTGTGGTGACAAAACATGAGAGAACGAGGCTATACGGCACTTGGCATTTATGGCAGGGATTAGAACCTGGTACCAACATGGTACCAGGTTGACTTTCCAAGACAGTAGTTGGCCTACGCTGACTATGACCTGCGATGGCTTGGCTGATTCTACTACGACCCTCTCTTTCCTCTTTCTGTTGTCCACCTATTTGCTGATGTTAACAGACGGAAAATAACGCTCTTTAAAACAGCCAATTACCAGGGAAATACTTCACGGTCAGCCACGCACATAGAATGGGCCATTGACGTACAACAGCTGCAACACCACCTTTGTCTCAGGTCGGATGTTACCTGTATCTATTTTTGTTGTTGTACAGTTTTAAGTTTAATCAAGTTTTTCAATTAAATTACAACGTTTTACGCCCGTGACACCTTGCAACCTCTTTATCATTGATAGTAACATTATACAGTATTTATTGTCAACATCCCAGCCGTTGAGATTCCGTTCCTCAAACAACAAAATCGTCGGTGTTACAGCGAAGGCTCCACTGTTTCTGACGAAGTATACTGCTGTTTATCCATTTAGCACTTAAGGGAAGAACTTTACAACATTTCAGCTCATCTTCCCCCTGACTTGTACAGACAAACACAACCCGGAGTAGCTAGTGTGTAGGATTTTTTTTACACTAGTGTCTCTGATCTCTGCAGACATCCCAACTTGTCTATAAGCTAGTTTTACAAGGACGGTCTGTTTCTCCCTCAACACCAAAGGGAGGAGGGTCTCTTCTTGAATTGTCTCCCCCCGTGCAGCCCTGAGGTTCTCACCGCTGAGGAAGTCGTTTTTATGTACTGTTATCCTTTCGCTCAATCTCTCTAACACCATGACATAACTTGGGCCGAGGTAATGTACACAATAATGGGGGAGACGGGTGTAAATCCATCAGGTGGTCGTAAATTCACGCCTGGCACTTTTGTGTGCATGGATTACACTGCTCTGGGCTGGACGATGATGTCTGGATAGCTGGCACATGCACATACACACACAGAACCACACACACACACACACACATACATAAACACACAGATGCACACATACACACACATTTAAACTGTTTATTCCATGGCCTGCATACACACCAGCCATTGAGCATGTTTGGGATGCCCTGGATCGACGTGTACGACGGCACGTTCCAGTTCCCGCCAATATCCAGCAACTTTGCACAGCCACTGAGGAGTGGGACAACATTCCACAGCCCACAATCAACAGCCTGATCAACTCTATATGAAGGAGATGTCGCGCTGCATGAGGCAAATTGTGGTCACACCAGATACTGACTGGTTTTCTGATCCACGCCCCTACTTCAAATCAAAATCAAATGTATTTATTTATATAGCCCTTCGTACATCAGCTGATATCTCAAAGTGCTGTACAAAAACCCAGCCTAAAACCCCAAACAGCAAGCAATGCAGGTGTAGAAGCACGGTGGCTAGGAAAAACTCCCTAGAAAGGCCAAAACCTAGGAAGAAACCTAGAGAGGAACCAGGCTATGTGGGGTGGCCAGTCCTCTTCTGGCTGTTCCGGGTGGAGATTATAACAGAACATGGCCAAGATGTTCAAATGTTCATAAATGACCAGCATGGTCGAATAATAGTAAGGAGAACAGTTGAAACTGGAGCAGCAGCATGGCCAGGTGAACTGGGGACAGCAAGGAGTCATCATGTCAGGTAGTCCTGGGGCATGGTCCTAGGGCTTCGGAGAGAATTAGAGAACGCACACTTAGATTCACACAGGACACCGAATAGACAGGAGAAGTACTCCAGATATAACAAACTGACCCTAGCCCCCCGACACAAATTACTGCAGCATAAATACTGGAGGCTGAGACAGGAGGGGTCAGGAGACACTGTGGCCCCATCCGAGGACACCCCCGGACAGGGCCAAACAGGAAGGATATAACCCCACCCACTTTGCCAAAGCACAGCCCCCACACCACTAGAGGGGTATCTTCAACCACCAACTTACCATCCTGAGACAAGGCTGAGTATAGCCCACAAAGATCTCCGCCACAGCACAACCCAGGGGGGGGGGGGGGGCGCCAACCCAGACAGGGTGACCACAACAGTGAATCAACCCACTCAGGTGACGCACCCCCTCCAGGGACGGCATGAGAGAGCCCCAGTAAGCCAGTGACTCAGCCCCTGTAATAGGGTTAGAGGCAGAGAATCCCAGTGGAAAGAGGGGAACCGGCCAGGCAGAGACAGCAAGGGCGGTTCGTTGCTCCAGAGCCTTTCCGTTCACCTTCCCACTCCTGGGCCAGACTACACTCAATCATATGACCCACTGAAGAGATGAGTCTTCAGTAAAGACTTCAAGGTTGAGACCGAGTTTGCGTCTCTGACATGGGTAGGCAGACCGTTCCATAAAAATGGAGCTCTATAGGAGAAAGCCCTGCCTCCAGCTGTTTGCTTAGAAATTCTAGGGACAATTAGGAGGCCTGCGTCTTGTGACCGTAGCGTACATGTAGGTATGTACGGCAGGACCAAATCAGAGAGACAGGTAGGAGCAAGCCCATGTAATGCTTTGTAGGTTAGCAGTAAAACCTTGAAAGCAGCCCTTGCTTTGACAGGAAGCCAGTGTAGAGAGGCTAGCACTGGAGTAATATGATCAAATTTTTGGGCTCTAGTCAGGATTCTAGCAGCCGTATTTAGCACTAACTGAAGTTTATTTAGTGCTTTATCCGGGTAGCCGGAAAGTAGAGCATTGCAGTAGTCTAACCTAGAAGTGACAAAAGCATGGATTAATTTTTCTGCATCATTTTTGGACAGAAAGTTTCTGATTTTTGCAATATTACGTAGATTTTTGGGGCTTCACCATGTTTCATTGAAATGTACAGCTGTGTGTCATCCGCATAGCAGTGAAAGTTAACATTATGTTTTCGAATAACATCCCCAAGAGGTAAAATATATAGTGAAAACGGAACCTTGAGGAACACCGAAATTTACAGTTGATTTGTCAGAGGACAAACCATTCACAGAGACAAACTGATATCTTTCCGACAGATAAGATCTAAAGCAGGCCAGAACATGTCCGTGTAGACAAATTTGGGTTTCCAATCTCTCCAAAAGAATGTGGTGATCGATGGTATCAAAAGCAGCACTAAGGTCTAGGAGCATGAGGACAGATGCAGAGCCTCGGTCCGATGCCATTAAAATGTAATTTACCACCTTCACAAGTGCAGTCTCAGTGCTATGATGGGGTCTAAAACCAGACTGAAGCATTTCGTATACATTGTTTGTCTTCAGGAAGGCAGTGAGTTGCTGCGCAACATCCTTCTCTAAAATTTTTGAGAGGAATGGAAGATTCGATATAGGCCGATAGTTTTTTATATTTTTTGGGTCAAGTTTTGGCTTTTTCAAGAGAGGCTTTATTACTGCCACTTTTAGTGAGTTTGGTACACATCCAGTGGATAGAGAGCCGTTTATTATGTTCAACATAGGAGGGCCAAGTACTGGAAGCAGCTCTTTCAGTAGTTTAGTTGGAATAGGGTCCAGTATGCAGCTTGAAGGTTTAGAGGCCATGATTATTTTCATCATTGTGTCAAGAGATATAGTACTAAAACACTTGAGCGTCTCTCTTGATCCTAGGTCCTGGCAGAGTTGTGCAGACTCAGGACAACTGAGGTTTGGAGGAATACGCAGGTTTAAAGAAGAGTCCGTAATTTGCTTTCTAATAATCATAGTCTTTTCCTCAAAGAAGTTCATGAATTTATCACTGCTAAAGTGAAAGTCATCCTCTCTTGGGGAATGCTGCTTTTTAGTTAGCTTTGCGACAGTATCAAAAAGGAATTTCGGATTGTTCTTATTTTCCTCAATTAAGTTAGAAAATTAGGATGATCGAGCAGCAGTAAATCAAAATCAAATCAAATCAAATTTATTTATATAGCCCTTCGTACATCAGCTGATATCTCAAAGTGCTGTACAGAAACCCAGCCTAAAACCCCAAACAGCAAACAATGCAGGTGTAAAAGCACGGTGGCTAGGAAAAACTCCCTAGAAAGGCCAAAACCTAGGAAGAAACCTAGAGAGGAACCGGGCTATGTGGGGTGGCCAGTCCTCTTCTGGCTGTGCCGGGTAGAGATTATAACAGAAAATGACCAAGATGTTCAAATGTTCATAAATGACCAGCATGGTCAAATAATAATAAGGCAGAACAGTTGAAACTGGAGCAGCAGCACAGTCAGGTGGACTGGGGACAGCAAGGAGCCATCATGTCAGGTAGTCCTGGGGCACGGTCCTAGGGCTCAGGTCCTCCGAGAGAGAGAAAGAAAGAGAGAATTAGAGAGAGCATATGTGGGGTGGCCAGTCCTCTTCTGGCTGTGCCGGGTGGAGATTATAACAGAACGTGGCCAAGATGTTCAAATGTTCATAAATGACCAGCATGGTTGAATAATAGTAAGGCAGAACAGTTGAAACTGGAGCAGGAGCATGGCCAGGTGGACTGGGGACAGCAAGGAGTCCTCATGTCAGGTAGTCCTGGGACATGGTCCTAGGGCCCAGGCCAGTTGAAACTGGAGCAGCAGCATGGCCAGGTGGACTGGGGACAGCAAGGAGTCATCATGTCAGGTAGTCCTGGGGCATGGTTCTAGGGCTCAGGTCCTCCGAGAGAGAGAAAGAAGGAGAGAAGGAGAGAATTAGAGAACGCACACTTAGATTTACACAGGACACCGAATAGGACAGGAGAAGTACTCCAGATAAACAAACTGACCCTAGCCCCCGACACATAAACTACTGCAGCATAAATACTGGAGGCTGAGACAGGAGGGGTCAGGAGACACTGTGGCCCCATCCGAGGACACCCCGGACAGGGCCAAACAGGAAGGATATAACCCCACCCACTTTGCCAAAGCACAGCCCCCACACCACTAGAGGGAAATCTACAACCACCAACTTACCATCCTGAGACAAGGCCGAGTATAGCCCACAAAGATCTCCGACACGGTACAACCCAAAGGGGGGAAACCCAGACAGGCCGACCACAACAGTGAATCAACCCACCCAGGTGACGCACCCCCCCAGGGACGGCACGAGAGAGCCCCAGCAAGCCAGTGACTCAGCCCCCGTAACAGGGTTAGAGGCAGAGAATCCCAGTGGAAAAAGGGGAACCGGCCAGGCAGAGACAGCAAGGGCGGTTCGTTGCTCCAGAGCCTTTCCGTTCACCTTCCCACTCCTGGGCCAGACTACACTCAATCATATGACCCACTGAAGAGATGAGTCTTCAGTAAAGACTTAAAGGTTGAGACCGAGTTTGCGTCTCTGACATGGGTAGGCAGACCGTTCCATAAAAATGGAGCTCTATAGGAGAAAGCCCTGCCTCCAGCTGTTTGCTTAGAAATTCTAGGGACAATTAGGAGGCCTGCGTCTTGTGACCGTAGCGTACGTATAGGTATGTACGGCAGGACCAAATCAGAGAGGTAGGTAGGAGCAAGCCCATGTAATGCTTTGTAGGTTAGCAGTAAAACCTTGAAATCAGCCCTTGCTTTGACAGGAAGCCAGTGTAGAGAGGCTAGCACTGGAGTAATATGATCAAATTTTTTGGTTCTAGTCAGGATTCTAGCAGCCGTATTTAGCACTAACTGAAGTTTATTTAGTGCTTTATCCGGGTAGCCGGAAAATAGAGCATTGCAGTAGTCTAACCTAGAAGTGACAAAAGCATGGATTAATTTTTCTGCATCATTTTTGGACAGAAAGTTTCTGATTTTTGCAATGTTACGTAGATGGAAAAAAGCTGTCCTCGAAATGGTCTTGATATGTTCTTCAAAAGAGAGATCAGGGTCCAGAGTAACGCAGAGAGTAACGCAGTAAGGGCTCTTCGGTACTGCACGGTACCGTCTTTCCAAGCTAGTTGGAAGACTTCCAGTTTGGTGTGGCGCCATTTCCGTTCCAATTTTCTGGAAGCTTGCTTCAGAGCTCGGGTATTTTCTGTGTACCAGGGAGCTAGTTTCTTATGAGAAATGTTTTTAGTTTTTAGGGGTGCAACTGCATCTAGGGTATTACGCAAGGTTAAATTGAGATCCTCAGTTAGGTGGTTAACTGATTTTTGTCCTCTGGCGTCCTTGGGTAGGCAGAGGGAGTCTGGAAGGGCATCGAGGAATCTTTGTGTTGTCTGTGAATTTATAGCACGACTTTTGATGGTCCTTGGTTGGGGTCTGAGCAGATTATTTGTTGCAATTGCAAACATAATATATATATATATATATATATATATATATATATATATATATATATAATAAAATGGTGGTCCGATAGTCCAGGATTATGAGGAAAAACATTAAGATCCACAACATTTATTCCATGGGACAAAACTAGGTCCAGCGTATGACTGTGACAGTGAGTGGGTCCAGAGACATGTTGGACAAAACCCACTGAGTCGATGATGGCTCCGAAAGCCTTTTGGAGTGGGTCTGTGGACTTTTCCATGTGAATATTAAAGTCACCAAAGATTAGAATATTATCTGCTATGACTACAAGGTCCGATAGGAATTCAGGGAACTCAGTGAGAAACACTGTATATGGCCCAGGAGGCCATATATGATATGCAGTGTTTCTTCACTGTGAGTTCACTCTTAATGAACTTCCTTGACCACAAACGTTTACACAATACACACATAATGGCCAAATAACAGGGTAGCAATGTCCGTGGGATACCTATGGTTTGACTAGTATCAAAGGTTTATCTCAGAGTAATTTCACTGTCTTGCTCTCAGCCCTCTGAGTAAAAGGCTGTGTGAACTCTGACTCACAGTGTTATTGGTCATGGGGTACACTCCAAAAGGGTTATTCGGCTATCCCCATAGGAGAACCCGCTTTTTGGTTCCAGGTAAGAGAGAGCAAGAAAGCGAGAAACTGTAGATTACTTTATCACTGACCTCAACCCAGAGTCTTTCAGAGCGTTCACAGTTAGCCCACTAACACCCCTATCAAATCACAGTAAAATCAAAGTCTACCTGAACAGAGCAATACTCAGTCATACTCAGTTTGGCATCAAAGCCAAAGGAACTCGACAATATTAAGAAATGCTATAGATGGAAGGAAAGTAGTGTAGAAACCTACTGAAAAACAATTAGGCAACAACAAAGTCAATGCCTTTTAGACAACGTCCTGGACAAGGCATTTCACTGTAACAGTGAAGGTGTGAACTTGGCAGTAGAAAGCCTACACAGTAAGAATGACCTTTCAGCTTCCCTATCAAATAAAAAAAATTCAAGCAGACAACATAAGAAAATGAAAAACAATGACAAATGATTTGATGAAGAATGCAGAACCCTAAGAAAGACATTGAGAAACCTATCCAACCAACAACATAGAGACCCAGAAAAGCTGAGTCTACGCCTTCACTATGGTGAATCACTAAAACAATATAGAAATACACTACGGAAAAAGAACGAACAGCATATCAGAAATCAGCTCAATGTAATTGAAGAATCCCTAGAATCTCACCACTTCTGGGAAAATTGGAACACGCTAAACAAACAACAACACGAAGAGTTATCTATCCAAACTGAGATCTTTTTGGCCCTATAACAAAGAACATACAGCAAAAACATATACCTAATCAATTACAAATCTGAGAATCAGCTATTAAAGACTACCAGAACCCACTGGATTCTGAAATTACATTGAATGAACTACAGGAAAATGGTGTTGATGATATCCTAAATTTAATGATAAAACTACAGACCACAATTTAAATGTGGCTATACTCTTTAACATCATCCTCGGCTCTAGTATCTTCCCCAATATTTGGAACTAAGGACCAACCTCAAAAGTGGAGACAAATATGACCCCAATAACTACTGTGTGATATGCGACAACAGCAACCTTGGTAAAATCCTCTCATTATCGTTAACAGCAGACTTGTACATTTCCTCAGTGAAAACAATGTACTGAGCAAATGTCAAATTGGCTTTTTATCAAATTACCATACGACAGACCACGTATTCTCCCTGCACACACTAATTGACAAACAAACAAACCAAAACAAAGGCAAAGTCTTCTCATTCTTTGTTGACTTCAAAAAAGCTTTGGACTCAATTTGGCAGGAGGGTCTGCTATACACATTGATGGTAAGTGGTGTTGGGGGAAAAACATACGACATTATAAAATCCATGTACACAAACAACATTTGTGAGGTTAAAATTGGCAAAAGAATACTAACATTTCTTTCCACAGGGTCTGTGGGGTGAGACAGGGATGCAGCGTAAATCCCACCCTCTTCAACATATATATCAACAAATTGGCGAGGGCACTAGAACAGTCTGCAGCATCCGGCTTCACCCTACTAGAATCTAAAGTCAAAAATCTACTTTTTGCTGATGATCTGGTGTTTCTGTCCCCAATCAAGGAGGGCCTACAGCATAACCTATATATTCTGCACAGATTCTGCCAGACCTGGGCCCTGCCAGTAAATCTCAGTAAGACAAAAATAATGGTGTTCCAAAAAGGTCCAGTTCCCAGGACCACAAATACAAATTCCATCAAGACACCGTTGCCCTAGAGCACACAACTTTTTTTTACATACATCGGCCTAAACATCAGTGCTCTTGGAGACAAGACAAGAAGGGCCTTCTATGCCATCAAAAGGAACATACAATTTGACATACCAATTAGGATCTGGCTAAAAGAATACTTGAATCAGTTATAGAACCCATTGCCCTTTATGGTTGTGAGGTCTGGGGTCTGCTCACCAACCAAGAATTCACTAAATGGGACAAACACCAAATTGAGACTCTGTCTGCAGAATTCTGCAAAAAGATCCTCTGTGTACCATGTAAAACGCCAAATAATGCATGCAGAGCAGAATTAGGCCAATACCCACTAATTATCCAAATCCAGAAAAGAGCTATTAATTAAAATCTACAACCACCTAAAAGGAAGCGATTCCCAAACCTTCCATAACAAAGCCATCACCTACAGTGAGATGAACCTGGAGAAGAGTCCCCTAAGCAAACTGGTCCTGGGGCTCTGTTAACAAACACAAACAGACCCCACAGAGCCCCAGGACAGCAACACAATCAAACCCAACCAAATCATGAGACAACAAAAAGATAATTACTTGACACATTGGAAAGAATTAACAAAAAACAGCAAACTAGAATGTACACATTGGCATAATACTTGACCACTGTGACTGACTGACCCAAAATTATGGAAATCTTTGACTATGTACAAACTTAGTGAGCATACCCTTGCTATTGAGAAAGGTCGCAGTAGGTAGACCTGTCTCTCAAGAGAAGACAGGCTATGTGCACACTGCTCGCAAAATGAGGTGGAAACTGAGCTGCACTTCCGAACCTCCTGCCAAATGTATGACCATAGAGACGCATATTTCCCTCAGATTACATAGACCCAAAGAATTTGAAAAAAAATCCAATTTTGATAAACTCCCATATCTACTGGGTGACATACCACAGTGTACAATCACAGCAGCAAGATTTGTGACCTGTTGCCTCAAGAAAAGGGCAACCAGTGAAGAACAAACACCATTGAAAATACAACACATATTTATGTTTATTTATATTCCATTTTAATGTACTTAAACTATTTGCAAATCATTGTGACACTGTATATAGACATAATATGTCATGTTTGTCATTTATTATCATGTCTTGTCCCTGTGCTCCCCATGCTATTCGTTTCCCTCTGCTGGTCTTATTTGGTTCTTTCCCTCCTTCTATTCCTTCTCTCTCCCCCTCCCTCTCTCACTCTCTCGCTCTCTCTTCTCTCTATCGTTCCGTTCCTGCTCCCAGCTGTTCCTATTCCCCTAATCATCATTTAGTCTTCCCACACCTGTTCCCGATCCTTTCCCCTGATTAGAGTCCCTATTTATTCCTTTGTGATCCGTTCCTGTCCCTTCGGTTCCTTGTATTGTATTCACCATGCTGTGATTGCGTTTCGCCCTGTCCTGTCGTGTTTTTGCTGTGATTGTGTATCGCCCTGTCCTGTCGTGTTTTTTTGCCTTCATCAGATGCTGCGTGTGAGCAGGTGTCTCTGTCGACTACGGCCTGCGCCTACCCGAAGCGACCTGCAGTCTGTGGCCGCTTCTCCAGTTATTTCCCCTCTACAAGTCTAGAGGATTTCTGTTATTCCCTGTTTGGACTTAAATAAACTCTGTTTCTGTTAAGTCGCTTTTGGGTCCTCTTTCACCTGCATGACAGAAGGAACCGACCAAGGAATGGACCCAGCGACTTCAGACGCTCGTTACACTGCCGTCGAGATCCAAGGAGCCATGCTCGGCAGACACGAGCAGGAATTGTCCGCTGCTCGCCATGCCGTGGAGAACCTGGCCGCTCAGGTTTCCGACCTCTCTGGACAGTTCCAGAGTCTACGTCTCGTGCCACCTGTTACTTCCTGGCCTGCCGAGCCTCCAGAACCTAGGGTTAATAACCCACCTTGCTACTCCGGGCAGCCCACTGAGTGCCGCTCCTTTCTCACGCAGTGTGAGATTGTGTTCTCTCTCCAACCCAACACATACTCTAGAGAGAGAGCTCGGGTTGCTTACGTCATTTCACTCCTTGCTGGCCGGGCTCGAGAATGGGGCACAGCTATCTGGGAGGCAAGGGCTGATTGCTCTAACAAATTCCAGAACTTTAAAGAGGAGATGATTCGGGTTTTTGACCGTTCAGTTTTTGGTGGGGAGGCTTCTAGGGCCCTGGCTTCCTTATGCCAAGGTGAACGGTCCATAACGGATTATTCCATTGAGTTTCGCACTCTTGCTGCCTCTAGTGAGTGGAACGAGCCGGCGCTGCTCGCTCGTTTTCTGGAGGGACTCCACGCAGTGGTTAAGGATGAGATTCTCTCCCGGGAGGTTCCTTCAGATGTGGACTCTTTGATTGCTCTCGCCATCCGCATAGAACGACGGGTAGATATTCGTCACCGGGCTCGTGGAAGAGAGCTCGCATCAACGGTGTTTCCCTGCTCCGCATCGCAACCATCTCCCTCCTCTGGCTTTGAGACTGAGCCCATGCAGCTGGGAGGGATTCGCATCTCGACTAAGGAGAGGGAACGGAGGATCACCAACCGCCTGTGCCTCTATTGCGGAGTTGCTGGACATTTTGTTAATTCATGTCCAGTAAGAGGCCAGAGCCCATCAGTAAGCGGAGGGCTACTGGTGAGCGCTACTACTCTGGTCTCTTCATCTAGATCTTGTACTACTATGTCGGTCCATCTACGCTGGACCGGTTCGGGTGCTACATGCAGTGCCTTGATTGACTCTGGGGCTGAGGGTTGTTTCATGGACGAAGCATGGGTTCGAAAACATAACATTCCTTTCAGACCGTTAGACAAGCCTACGCCCATGTTTGCCTTAGATGGTAGTCATCTTCCCAGTATCAAATTTGAGACACTACCTTTAACTCTCACAGTATCTGGTAACCACAGTGAGACTATTTCTTTTTTGATTTTCCGTTCACCGTTTACACCTGTTGTTTTGGGTCATCCCTGGCTAGTATGTCATAATCCTTCTATTAATTGGTCTAGTAATTCTATCCTATCCTGGAACGTTTCTTGTCATGTGAAGTGTTTAATGTCTGCCATCCCTCCCGTTTCTTCTGTCCCTACTTCTCAGGAGGAACCTGGCGATTTGACAGGAGTGCCGGAGGAATATCATGATCTGCGCACGGTCTTCAGTCGGTCCCGAGCCAACTCCCTTCCTCCTCACCGGTCGTATGATTGTAGTATTGATCTCCTTCCGGGGACCACTCCTCCTCGAGGTAGACTATACTCTCTGTCGGCTCCCGAACGTAAGGCTCTCGAGGATTATTTGTCTGTGTCTCTTGACGCCGGTACCATAGTGCCTTCTTCTTCTCCGGCCGGGGCGGGGTTCTTTTTGTTAAGAAGAAGGACGGTACTCTGCGCCCCTGCGTGGATTATCGAGGGCTGAATGACATAACGGTTAAGAATCGTTATCCGCTTCCCCTTATGTCATCAGCCTTCGAGATTCTGCAGGGAGCCAGGTGCTTTACTAAGTTGGACCTTCGTAACGCTTACCATCTCGTGCGCATCAGAGAGGGGGACGAGTGGAAAACGGCGTTTAACACTCCGTTAGGGCATTTTGAGTACCGGGTTCTGCCGTTCGGTCTCGCCAATGCGCCAGCTGTTTTTCAGGCATTAGTTAATGATGTTCTGAGAGACATGCTGAACATTTTTGTTTTTGTCTATCTTGACGATATCCTGATTTTTTCTCCGTCACTCGAGATTCATGTTCAGCACGTTCGACGTGTTCTACAGCGCCTTTTAGAGAATTGTCTCTACGTAAAGGCT
Source organism: Oncorhynchus gorbuscha (assembly GCF_021184085.1). Classification (NCBI taxonomy): domain Eukaryota; kingdom Metazoa; phylum Chordata; class Actinopteri; order Salmoniformes; family Salmonidae; genus Oncorhynchus; species Oncorhynchus gorbuscha. Next base: position 7,995,736 of record NC_060196.1, on the reverse strand, counting down.
GAGAAGTGCTCTTTTCATGTCTCCTCCGTTACTTTTCTCGGTTCCGTTATTTCCGCTGAAGGCATTCAGATGGATTCCGCTAAGGTCCAAGCTGTCAGTGATTGGCCCGTTCCAAGGTCACGTGTCGAGTTGCAGCGCTTTTTAGGTTTCGCTAATTTCTATCGGCGTTTCATTCGTAATTTCGGTCAAGTTGCTGCCCCTCTCACAGCTCTTACTTCTGTCAAGACGTGTTTTAAGTGGTCCGGTTCCGCCCAGGGAGCTTTTGATCTTCTAAAAGAACGTTTTACGTCCGCTCCTATCCTCGTTACTCCTGACGTCACTAGACAATTCATTGTCGAGGTTGACGCTTCAGAGGTAGGCGTGGGAGCCATTCTATCCCAGCGCTTCCAGTCTGACGATAAGGTTCATCCTTGCGCTTATTTTTCTCATCGCCTGTCGCCATCTGAGCGCAACTATGATGTGGGTAACCGTGAACTGCTCGCCATCCGCTTAGCCCTAGGCGAATGGCGACAGTGGTTGGAGGGGGCGACCGTTCCTTTTGTCGTTTGGACAGACCATAAGAACCTTGAGTACATCCGTTCTGCCAAACGACTTAATGCCCGTCAAGCTCGTTGGGCGTTGTTTTTCGCTCGTTTCGAGTTTGTGATTTCTTACCGTCCGGGTAGCAAGAACACCAAGCCTGATGCCTTATCCCGTCTGTTTAGTTCTTCTGTGGCTTCTACTGATCCCGAGGGGATTCTTCCTTATGGGCGTGTTGTCGGGTTAACAGTCTGGGGAATTGAAAGACAGGTTAAGCAAGCACTCACGCACACTGCGTCGCCGCGCGCTTGTCCTAGTAACCTCCTTTTCGTTCCTGTTTCCACTCGTCTGGCTGTTCTTCAGTGGGCTCACTCTGCCAAGTTAGCTGGTCATCCCGGTGTTCGAGGCACTCTTGCGTCTATTCGCCAGCGCTTTTGGTGGCCGACTCAGGAGCGTGACACGCGCCGTTTCGTGGCTGCTTGTTCGGACTGCGCGCAGACTAAGTCGGGTAACTCTCCTCCTGCCGGTCGTCTCAGACCGCTCCCATTCCTTCTCGACCATGGTCTCACATTGCCTTAGACTTCATTACCGGTCTGCCTTTGTCTGCGGGGAAGACTGTGATTCTGACGGTTGTCGATAGGTTCTCTAAGGCGGCACATTTCATTCCCTCGCTAAACTTCCTTCCGCTAAGGAGACGGCACAAATCATTATTGAGAATGTATTCAGAATTCATGGCCTCCCGTTAGACGCCGTTTCAGACAGAGGCCCGCAATTCACGTCACAGTTTTGGAGGGAGTTCTGTCGTTTGATTGGTGCGTCCGTCAGTCTCTCTTCCGGGTTTCATCCCCAGTCTAACGGTCAAGCAGAGAGGGCCAATCAGACGATTGGTCGCATACTACGCAGCCTTTCTTTCAGAAACCCTGCGTCTTGGGCAGAACAGCTCCCTGGGCAGAATACGCTCACAATTCGCTTCCTTCGTCTGCTACCGGGTTATCTCCGTTTCAGAGTAGTCTGGGTTACCAGCCTCCTCTGTTCTCATCCCAGCTTGCCGAGTCCAGCGTTCCCTCCGCTCAAGCGTTTGTCCAACGTTGTGAGCGCACCTGGAGGAGGGTGAGGTCTGCACTTTGCCGTTACAGGGCACAGACGGTGAGAGCCGCCAATAAACGCAGGATTAAGAGTCCAAGGTATTGTTGCGGCCAGAGAGTGTGGCTTTCCACTCGCAACCTTCCTCTTACGACAGCTTCTCGTAAGTTGACTCCGCGGTTCATTGGTCCGTTCCGTGTCTCCCAGGTCGTCAATCCTGTCGCTGTGCGACTGCTTCTTCCGCGACATCTTCGTCGCGTCCATCCTGTCTTCCATGTCTCCTGTGTTAAGCCCTTTCTTCGCACCCCGTTCGTCTTCCCTCCCCCCTCCCGTCCTTGTCGAGCGCACCTATTTACAAGGTACATAAGATCATGGACATGCGTTCTCGGGGACGGGGTCACCAATACCTAGTGGATTGGGAGGGTTACGGTCCTGAGGAGAGGAGTTGGGTTCCGTCTCGGGACGTGCTGGACCGTTCACTCATCGATGATTTCCTCCGTTGCCGCCAGGATTCCTCCTCGAGTGCGCCAGGAGGCGCTCGGTGAGTGGGGGGGTACTGTCATGTTTGTCATTTATTATCATGTCTTGTCCCTGTGCTCCCCATGCTATTCGTTTCCCTCTGCTGGTCTTATTTGGTTCTTTCCCTCCTTCTATTCCTCTCTCTCCCCCTCCCTCTCTCACTCTCTCGCTCTCTCTTCTCTCTATCGTTCCGTTCCTGCTCCCAGCTGTTCCTATTCCCCTAATCATCATTTAGTCTTCCCACACCTGTTCCCGATCCTTTCCCCTGATTAGAGTCCCTATTTATTCCTTTGTGATCCGTTCCTGTCCCGTCGGTTCCTTGTATTGTATTCACCATGCTGTGATTGCGTTTCGCCCTGTCCTGTCGTGTTTTTGCTGTGATTGTGTATCGCCCTGTCCTGTCGTGTTTTTTTGCCTTCATCAGATGCTGCGTGTGAGCAGGTGTCTCTGTCGACTACGGCCTGCGCCTACCCGAAGCGACCTGCAGTCTGTGGCCGCTTCTCCAGTTATTTCCCCTCTACAAGTCTAGAGGATTTCTGTTATTCCCTGTTTGGACTTAAATAAACTCTGTTTCTGTTAAGTCGCTTTTGGGTCCTCTTTCACCTGCATGACATAATATAACATTTGAAATGTCTTTATTCTTTTGGAACTTGTGTGAGTGTAATATTTACTGTTCACTTTTTATTGTTTATTTCACTTTTGTTTATCCATTTCACTTCCCATGCCAATAAAGCTCCTGAAATTGAAACGGAATTGAGAGCGAGGAGAGAGAGACACATACACACAGAGAGAGACACATACACACAGAGGGAGAGTAAGAAAGAGAGAGACACATACATACAGAGAGAGAGAGAGAGAGAGAGAGAGAGAGAGAGAGAGAGAGAGAGAGAGAGAGAGAGAGAGAGAGAGAGAGAGAGAGAGAGAGAGAGAGAGAGAGAGAGAGAGAGAGAGGAAAGATATATAGCAAACTTCAGCAATTCACACAGACAGTAGTGTGTAGTATGTAGGGATGATCAAGGAGGTGATGGGGGAGAACAGGTGCTGAGTGACAGAGGCTAAGGGAGTGATGATTACTATAGATAACTATTATGGATGAGGAGAAGGGAGGACAGAGGAGAGGAGAAGGGAGTTGTTGAAGGAAAATAGAGAGTTCCCAAAACAGGAGTTGTTTAATTGTATATCTTAGCACTAGAGCGGGAGAGGGGGAGAGAGGGAGAGAGGGAGATCTGTTTTGGCTTCCATGTAGAACCCTTTGTGGAGAGGAAACAAAATGGTTCTACCTGAAACCAAAAAGGGTTCTTCAAATTATTATCCTATAGAGCCAAAAAAAACTTTTAGGTTCTAGATAGCACCTTTTTTTCTAAGCGTGTAAGCTAGAAGAGGCCGGGGGAGGTAATATGTCTTATGGGAGACCTGAGAATAGCAGTCTGAGAGTGACTGTCTGGAGAGGGAGTGGGTCAGAAGAGAGAGAGAGAGAGAGAGAGAGAGAGAGAGAGAGAGAGAGAGAGAGAGAGAGAGAGAGAGAGAGAGAGAGAGAGAGAGAGAGAGAGAGAGAGAGAGAGAGTTGTTTAATTGTATATCTTAGCAGCAGAGAAGGGAGGAAGAGAAAAGAGGAGGAGGGTGTCTGTCTGGTCAGGTTAATGTGATGAAGCACACGCTGAGCATCTCCCCTCCCTAGGATCTCCAGAGCCTAATGGGCCTTGGCTACACTCTGGAGCCATGAAAACACCGGCCCTGTTCCATCCATCCTTTCCTCCCTCCATCCTCCCTCCATTCCTCCCTCCATCGGTGCAATCACGTTTAATATGAGGTGAAGGCTGCAGTAATTATGCATCAGATGCATTAAAAACACATCAATGAGCTGTGAAAGCTCATAATAACACACTAATGCCTGTTTGTTTTCATTCAGGGAAGAGAGAGAGAGGAGAGGAGGGGTTTGGAAAAGATTCATTCCACACACACAATGGTGGACTTTTCCGATCTAAAACCAGGACGACAAGCAGGCCCCAAGGAGGAAAATCCCAACCAGACAGATGCTTCACACACACCAGAAGGGAAACAACCACTATTAGTGGGTGACCCTCATCGTATCACTCACACACACACACACACACAATGTGAATTCTCTGTGTAATATGTTCCATACATAGTGAAACAGGTTGGTATTGCAGTTGGAGAGGGAGAGGAGAGAGGGAGGGGAAACGGAGTGTGTGTGTGTGTGTGTGTGTGTGTGTGTGTGTGTGTGTGTGTGTGTGTGTGTGTGTGTGTGTGTGTGTGTGTGTGTGTGTGTGTGTGTGTGTGTGTGTGTGTGTGTGTGTGTGTGTGTGTGTGTGTGTGTGTGTGTGTGTGTGTGTGTGTGTGTGTGTGTGTGTGTGTGTGTGTGTGTGTGTGTGTGTTTGATTAACAAGGTCTCAGCCAGTGACTTCACACCATTCCAACATGCCAATTGAGTCTTAGTGCTGGTTCTGTCTGTCAGCCTTACAGGTGCTGACTTACCAGTCAGTTCTCCAGTTATTCTTTAAATGAAGAGAAAACTAAAAACCGAATGGAAAACACAGGTCCAGCTTCGCTTGGCGTCAGCGGCATGTTGGGCCTTTAATGAGAGATGAATTGCAAACGAGGTCACCCTCCGAGTTGGTGCTTCCCATCAAGCATCTAGTGAAGCGGTGGATGTTGAGTGTAGCTACACACTCTAATCATGTAGCATTTCAATGAAAGTCAAACATTGAGAGACATACGGTTAAAGGATCTCAATGAACTCAATGTTTGACACAACGTTTTGATTTCCTTTAAATGTCATCATAAGTGCACATCCATAACTCTAGTATTCATGTATGTAGGTACTGTCCAGTATAAATGCATATGTTCAATGTTGTAAGGCAAAATAAGAAAAAGTCATTGTTTTAAAGAAAACAACTGCAGTCTATGACATGGTCAGCTAAACTAGCCTGGTCCCAAACCTCTTTGTATTGTCTTGCTAACTCCTATGGTCATTTTTGATACAACATTGATCATGGGAGTTGGCTACACAACACAAACAGGTCTGGGATCAGACTAAAGCTAAACAACCTTTCTTGCATGTGAAATAGCATGGTATGTGAGAGAGAGAGAACTCACCCCGCTTCCCTGCATCATTAGTTATGGCGAAGAAGATTGGGCACACCGTCAGGTAGGAGCAGATTTAGGTCATTGTTGGCTGTACAACATGTACATGGTGCTGATGAGTACAACTTAGCACAACCTTTTTCCTCAGATGAGTCCATTTTTCCCACGCATACACACACCGACGCGTGCACGCAGACACGCACGCATACGCACACACACCGACGTGTGCACGCAGACACGCACGCATATGCACACACACCGACGCGTGCACGCAAACACGCACGCACAAGCACACACAGGAAGTGACTACTACAAAAAAGGAAACAGGGGGTTATATTAGTATATCCAAAGCTCAACAACAAATAAAATATACAAATAAATAGCATTTTATTCACCGTTGAACACATCCACACCTTATGTATCGATTCAAAGACAAACGAAAAGATATTGACGAAAAGTTTGAGGAAAAAGCAACCATAAGGAAGACAGTGGAGCTGAAAGTAACTGGCCACCCCCCCTCCCCCAGTACAGTTAGAGTAGATGTATAAGAGGCTTCATGTTGTTTTGAGTCCAGACCAGTAATGGTACACTACTACAACACTACAAACATATGGTTCTGATTAGGGCAGCAGAACAGATTGGATTTGGAATGTCTTGCATAAACTGGTTAGTAGTATTGTGTTAGCCGGGAATCCTGAGTTATGAATTTAATTTGTCTCTCAGATGAACCCTGTGCTCGTGCAAAATGGCTGCCGGCTACCAGAAACTACAGAAGGTGAGCCCGTAGTGAATCTGGTGTGTGTGTGTGTGTGTGTGTGTGTGTGTGTGTGTGTGTGTGTGTGTGTGTGTGTGTGTGTGTGTGTGTGTGTGTGTGTGTGCGTGCGTGCGTGCGTGCGTGCGTGCGTGCGTGCGTGCGTGCGTGCGTGCGTGCGTGCGTGCGTGCGTGTCAGAGGGAGACAGGAGGAGTGAAATTGCTTTAGTGAGCAGTAATAGCACATCAACACAATAAGACAAACAGTGATGAGAAACCAGACTCACAGACAGTCTTAGTAAATTAGTCTTCCACAACAGTATAATGATTTTTTTCCTTCATTTCATTTTGCAGGAGATTGATAATGGATATTGAATAAACAAAAATGAGAAACACGTGGGGGTTCTGGGTAATAGCCGTTAGCGTTTCAACGTGAGCAGATAGCTCATACCTCGATCAGTTTGTGGGGATTACCATGTACAGTGGGGCAAAAAAAGTATTTAGTCAGCCACCAATTGTGCAAGTTCTCCCACTTAAAAAGATGAGAGAGGCCTGTAATTTTTATCATAGGTACACTTCAACTATGACAGACAAAATGAGAGAGAAAAATCCAGAACAATCACATTGTAGGATTTTTTATTAATTTATTTGCAAATTATGGTGGAAAATAAGTATTTGGTCACCTACAAACAAGCAAGATTTCTGGCTCTCACAGACCTGTAACTTCCTCTTTAAGAGGCTCATCTGTCCTCCACTCATTACCTGTATTAATGGCACCTGTTTGAACTTGTTATCAGTATAAAAGACACCTGTCCACAACCTCAAACAGTCACACTCCAAACTCCACTATGGCCAAGACCAAAGAGCTGTCAAAGGACACCAGAAACAAAATTGTAGACCTGCACCAGGCTGGGAAGACTGAATCTGCAATAGGTAAGCAGCTTGGTTTGAAGAAATCAACTGTGGGAGCAATTATTAGGAAATGGAAGACAAACAAGACCACTGATAATCTCCCTAGATTCATTAAAAATCCTACAATGTGATTTTCTGGATTTTATTTTCTCATTTTGTCTGTCATAGTTGAAGTGTACCTATGATGAAAATGACAGGACTCTCTCATATTTTTAAGTGGGAGAACTTGTACAATTGGTGGCTGACTAAATGCTTTTGTGCCCCACTGTATGGGCTTGTTCGTCCGGACTTTGAAATCAAAGAACGCTAATATCACTCATGATGGATTTCCCCAATTCCCACACGTTGAAGCTGTACTCTCATTTTACCCTCTGTAGGGATTCTGTACGGTTTCTATCTCCGGTGCTTAGCGGTGGACAATGAAAAAACGCCTGGCTGCAAAGCACAGTAAGCACAGTGGATTAACTATGTGTTTGGTGTCACCATGTCTCCCACACCTCAGGCTTACACAATGAGATAGACACCCAGAGGACGATAGGAGGGACAATGGGAGAGAGGAGGAGAGAAAGAGGGGTTAGGGGGTGGAGGTTGGTGTGGGAGAGGTGAGGAGTACGGCTTTGAACCTGGCCCTTGGAGAGAGGGGGGGGAGAGTGAGAGAAGAAAGGGGTGAGTGATCAGAAGTGAGTGGTTATGGAAAGATGAAGAGGAGGAAGAGGAGGAGGAGGAGAGAGAGGGAAAAAAAGAGTGGGATAGTCGTTCCAAACACTGGACCGGGAGTGTAGATAAGGAGTGAGCGGGGTGGAAGAGGTGTAGAGGTAATGTAACACAATGGGCAGACAGTCCTGCCTTCTCCTCTCTCCTCCATTGTTCTCCAGCAAGGTCTGGCCTGAGAGAGAGAGAGAGAGAGAGAGAGAGAGAGAGAGAGAGAGAGAGAGAGAGAGAGAGAGAGAGAGAGAGAGAGAGAGAGAGAGAGAGAGAGAGAGAGAGAGAGAGAGAGAGAGAGAGAGAGAGAGAGAGAGAGAGAGAGAGAGAGAGAGAGAGTAAATACAACCCATATTTATTTTATTTATTTTCCCTTTTGTACTTTAACTATTTGCACATAATATGACATTTATAATGGATTCATTATTGTGGAACTTTTGTGAGTGTAATGTTTACTGTTAATTTGTATTGTTAATTTCACTTTAGTTTATTATCTAATTGACTTGCTTTGGCAATGTTAACATATATTTCCCATGCCAATAAAGCCCATGAATTGATATTAAAATGTAATTGGGAGAGAGAGAAAGAGACAGAGATAATCAAAGAGAGACAAAGAGAGAGAGAGACAGAGGGAGACACAGAGCGACACAGAGAGAGAGAGAGAGAGAGAGAGAGAGAGAGAGAGAGAGAGAGAGAGAGAGAGAGAGAAAGAGATAATCAAAGAGAGACAAAGAGAGAGAGACAGAGGGAGACACAGAGAGACAGAGAGAGAGAGAGAGAGAGAGAGAGAGAGAGAGAGAGAGAGAGAGAGAGAGAGAGAGAGACATATGAGAAAGTTACATGGCGAACTTCAGCAATTCACACAGACAGTAGTGTGTAGTGTGTAGGGATGATCAATGAGGTGATGGGGGAGAACAGGTGCTGAGTGACAGAGACTATGGGAGTGATGATTACTACAGATAACTATTATGGATGAGAGAGAAGGGAGGACAGAGGAGAGGAGAAGGGAGTTGTTGAAGGAAAAGAGAAAGTTCCCAAAACAGGTCTGACCTAATACAGGTAGTTCGACAGATATGTTTGACTTCAGTCATTGTTTATGATAATTCAACTTTTAAGGAAAAACGATGTATCATATTACGTGTACAAATGTGTGAACGGGATAGATGGATTTTGCTAACTTGTGACCGAGTTGTGTTTTGACTTTGACCCTGAGTTTATTGATCTTTACTCGCAGATAAAACTGAGGAAATTCAGAATTAACATCATAAGAAAATTGCTAAAGACTAACTTAAGTGGTTTCCAGTCACGCAATGCTACCCTAGCCATGTTCACCTCCTTGAGCTACCCGGCCAGCACTGGCCTCACTACTGACTGACTATAGCAGAGATAATGTGTTGGAGTGTGGGAGAATAGCTGCCTCTGCAGCTCCGTCTCACTATATGGATTCTACACATTCACAATTTGAGGAGAGAACTTATCGCATCCTATATGCCATTATACATTCCAATGTGGTTTTATTAAAAAAAAGGGTTATATGAATACCTATGTATGCCGTTTTGAAAACGGTTTATTTTAATGAACTTTTAGTTGAGTGGTTTGAAAAAATAAAAGGTTTTTGATTTTTAGTCTTCTCAATATTATCATTGGTTCTCTGTTGACGTGCTTGTTTTCCTTTGTTTTCAAATATGAATACATTAAAAGTTTATTCCTGCACTATATTTCATGTTGTCAAACGTTTGCTACGATGTGTGTGTTATTGAACATCTTTCTAACGTTAATATTTCGACAACCACTTATCTAGTACTCATGTTCTTATGTATCGTGTATAATTGATTAGTAATTGCACAGTGAACACGAGCCAGGCCCTGGGCTTTATGAGGAAAGGTAAACAATAGTTATTTCACTTTGGCCTAATCAGAGACGTAAAGAAGAAAAGACAAAACACGTTTTTTAAATGGCCTAATTAATATATAATACATAGCTAATTAATTCATGTGCATTATGTATAAGAAGGCCTATATTAGAGCCTATAGTAAAAATACGATTCAATTTCATTTAGGCGGCTAGCTAGCCTGCATGCGCACAATGCCAGGAATCTCTGCATGGTCCCTCTGATGTTTCGCGTCAAGCCTTTTGTTCCAAAAAATGAACATTCTCACTTCGTCCTCCTGTATATTAGACATGACAAGCATTCGCAATAACAAGCGCCAAGCATTTCAAAGCGTATTTATGGGATTTAAAAGGTGGTTCAAAATGGCTGTAATTCATATGAGCAGGTGAGTTGTATTAAAATCTCGTAAAAGTCCCTTAAATACAGCTTTTAGCCTGTTCTCTATCAGTCGACATTTCGGATGAGCTTAATGCCTAAATAAATTAAGTTACGGCGGTTGTTACGCTTACCTTCTTAGGCCTACCTGCATTAGGCTATAGCTCAGACCATTGCTGCTGTTATAGGTCATGACGGAGAGAGAGAGAGGTGATGTGAGCTTGTTACTGGGGTCAACAACGATAACGGCCAGCCCTGCTGTAAATCCAACCAACCGGACATGGCTGGATTGGGACATGTTTTGAAATAGCCAAATGGTTCGGTAATGAGACCTCGTGAGAGCTTGTATTGAGGGGAAATGGAGAAGTGCCCGCTTTTCAACCTATTTCACCGATTTCTAGGGCATATAGGCCTATATGTTGTGCATGTTGTAGGCCTATATGGGCTTTTATACTAGTTGTAGGTATTAAGTATTGTGGCCATCCAGGGATGCATTTTAGTCTGTTTGTATTTTGGGGTTGTTTTGGGATGTCAAGAAATTCTCAATATATATATATATTTTTTTTTTCAAGGTTTATAGCCCATCCTACAAATAACTGACATATTGTATGAGTACAGGATATCCGAATAACCCTATAAAGGTTATGGGTCATTACCAAGACCTGTCAGATCTCTACATTTGTTTTGTTTGTTTTTACAGATTATTTTAGATTATTTTTGTAATGAAAATGGCTATATAAAATAAATACAGTATTATTATTAAGGTACTGCTGCCTGTGACTGGAACGAATTGCAAACATCGCTGAATTGTTTATCTCCCTCGCCAACTTCAAACATCAGCTATCTGAGCAGCTAACCGATCGCTGCAGCTGTACATAGTCTATTGGTAAATAGCCCACCCATTTTCACCTACCTCATTCCCATACTGTTTTTATTTATTTACTTTTCTGCTCTTTTGCACACCAATATCTCTACCTGTACATGACCATCTGATCATTTATCACCAGTGTTAATCTGCAAAATTGTAATTATTCGCCTACCTCCTCATGCCTTTTGCACACAATGTATATAGACTCCCCTTTTTTTCTACTGTGTTATTGACTTGTTAATTGTTTACTCTGTGTTGTCTGTTCACACTGCTATGCTTTATCTTGGCCAGGTCGCAGTTGCAAATGAGAACTTGTTCTCAACTAGCCTACCTGGTTAAATAAAGGTGAAATAAAAAAATAAAAAATATTACCATGACTAGGCAATACAGAACTATTATTCCTTTAAGTCCTATTATTTTGATATGTATACATTTTGTCGGGCTATTTCGCTTAATTGCATGGAAAAAAAGTGAGAGTTTTTGTTAATTGAATTGAATTGCCACGCAAATAGCACTCGCAAAGACACTCCCCAATCGTCGGTTGAGTTCCGCCGAATATGTATATCACGTTCATCAAGCACTTCTCTCACGCTCAAATATTTGGCTCTGCATAACATGTATTTATTTATACAAATTCAGTTTCAGTTTCAAAGGAAATCAGAGAGAAGAGGAGAGGTTTGTAACAGGAGTCTGAACAAGTGACCTATAGGCTAATTATGTGTCATTAACTGGAGACTGGACGTATCTAAATGACTTAAAGAACTTCCATTCAGCCAGATGAATGACACTCCACCACCCCCACATACAACACTTAAACAAATATAAATCATGGCCCTTCTACATTCCTTTTTGAGTTTGGGATTTTTTTTTCTTTTACACATTCTCTCTCCTTTTCTCTGATCTGACACACATATCTAGGCTACACACACACACACACACACACACACACACACACACACACACACACACACAGACACAGACACAGACACAGACACAGACACAGACACAGACACAGACACAGACACAGACACACACACACACACACACACACACACACACACACACACACACACACACACACACACACACACACACACACACACACACACACACACACACACACACACACACACACACACACACACGTTCAACATGCGGTGTGTGGGCTGAATAAGATATGCCGAGGAATGTCCAAATGAAACAGCTCTTGTATGACAACTCGTTTATTCTGACCCCCATATGATCTGTAGTATTGTTCTACAGAATAAAATGGGTTTTTACCTCCTAGCAAATGTAACGGTTTCTCTGTGCAATTTAGTCAATTTCATTTACTAAGGCATCGTTAATGAGTATGGAACTGTATCAAAATACGCATTGTTCATTTTTAGGCCAATAGCCTCGACTACGTGTCAATTTCTTATGAGTTACCATGCAATGATACACTTGGTTTTATGCCAATTGAGATTACCATAAATACATATGGGCTTCGCCATCAACAACCTCGAGTCTAAATAAATGTTCAAATGAGCCCTGAAACTAAATTAGTCGAGTATTTAAATGAATTGTTTACCTTATCAGCAATCTGTGCGAAACAGGACTACTTTGCTTTAAATTGCGTCATCGGCTGGATTCTCCCTGGTCATTCAAGCCTATCGGTTTATGTATTGGCCTATTCCAGTACTGGAGGAAGGTCTTATGAAGAGTAGAACCTAAGGTTAATCTCTCTATTATATTCACATTTGCACCAAAATAATGCTATAATGAAATATGCATTATTTATTTGCAATGTAATGAAGAATTACAATTTAATTTCACATAGATATATAGTGTTTATATGCTAATATAGCAAACGCAGCCAACATTCTAAAGCCAGTCTGTTGTTTCAATGGGTGAAATATATTATACAACAAAAACGAAATAAATGTCAAAGCTGTGCATATCATATGTTGTATTTGAAATATACATATATATTTATATTTATTTATATATATATTTGATACATTGTGAGAATGGGCCAACGTGATTCCATTACGTTTTGCCTCTCATTTTACTCTCAAAATGACTTTACGCATAGTTTGCTATCGAATTGATGGACGTTTAGCCAAGTGTGCAATGATCGCAATTCGAGCAATAATGCATGTCAGTTAAAATCAATATGTCGAAAAAGTGCAGTATTTATTTTCTACACAGATAAAATATTAAATGATTATGTTGTTTGCTATTCGCATCATTTTCTTGTTTATGTGACACAATGTAGGATCATGCAATGAGGTTAATAATTGTTTTGCACGAGTAATATGGACTGTGACCAATGCGCTTGGTTTATTGATAAGGGACTTGGCCTACCTGAGACAGATCAAATATTCACTTTTAATATGAATACGAAACAGTGTCAGCTGTGAAAATCATAGGCTACTGTGAATAATATCCCTGTTTAAGGATTTAGCGCCTTTCCGTGCGCGTACAATAAATGCCTTGCTGCATTGATGACCGATATAATCGACCCTAGTGACATATCCCACAAAATGAAGTAGGCCTATTTCCTTGAAAGCTAACTTTTACATCAAGACAAGACGAGTTTCATGAATAAACTAACCAATCATGCGTTTGACTTTTATGCCTACGTATTTTTTGTTGTTGTTGAGTACAATCAAACGTGCAAACCACAAATAGTAATAGCCTACCACTAATCATAGGCATATCATTCTTAAAATTAGCCTACAACAACAGCTCCTAACGTTGACATTTGAAGGCAAAAAAAACGTCCATACCTCTCATTTTGTTGATGATTTTATAATTTCAATAGTCTAATTAGGCGGTGTATGGATTTTTCACAATCTTATTGTCATTAATAAAATATGTGGAGGCTGCCAATGCTTAAGAGGGGCCATTGAAATTTAGGAGCGAAAACACCCATCAATGTAGGTTATGTCCCTCCTCCTCTAAGACGTGATTGGCTCAGAGTGGTTTTGACGACATATATTAACCCAAGTCGTTCTAAAGATGAAGCTGTGACATGGAGATCAAACGGATGAATTCTGGTTGTGTGCTCAACTGAAAGGCTGTGTATTGCGTGCAGTGCACACTATAGCAGCTGGGATTTAGAGCTTTTTTGTTATCTGACGCCCTATTTAATGAATTTGGTCTGGAATCCATAAAGAGTTTGAAGGGGAAAAGCTCGACCCGAAGTGCTTGAGGACGCAGTTCATCAGGCGAAACATGCACTGTCTGTCTTCGTAATGGAAAATAATGAACTTTCTCACGTTGGGAATGGACAAATTGAGAAAAACGTGTAAGTAGCTGACAACATTCTTCTATATTCCACACCATAGACCAGCAAAACAGAAAAAAGAACGTCTAAAAACTCATACATTGCTGAAGTTTCGTTTAGGTGTCTATATTGGACAAATATAAATAGCAGTGCTTTTCAAATGACCAACTGAACCAAGTTACTTTTTATGAGAACAGCCTATTTTCCTAAAAATATTTTGGAGAACCTGACTTTAATCGGAGAGCGCGAACGCGTATTCGTTTCGTGGTTCGGTAGTAGCAGTTTGGTCTACTGCTGTGTCGCCATGAGTTTAGTTGGTGGATTCCCTCACCATCCGGTGATGCATCATGACGGCTACTCCTTCGCTGCAGCAGCAGCTGCAAGCCGCTGCCACGAAGAGAACCCCTACTTCCACGGTTGGCTGATAAGCCATCCGGAGATGTCTCCCCCAGACTACAGTATGGCACCCTCGTACAGCCCAGAATACTCCACCGGGGGCCCGGCGTTAGACCACGCACACTACGGAGGTGGTATCCCCGGGGCTGGCGTCGCTGGGATCGGGATGGGACCTCGGCCGGTGAAACGGAGACCTACGGCAAACCGAAAGGAGAGGCGCAGGACTCAGAGCATCAACAGCGCCTTCTCCGAGCTCAGGGATTGCATTCCTAATGTTCCCGCGGATACTAAACTGTCCAAAATAAAGACCCTCAGGTTGGCTACCAGTTATATCGCCTACCTCATGGACATTCTGGACAAGGACGAGCAGAACGGCGACGCAGAGGCCTTCAAAGCGGACTTCAAAAAGACAGAAGCAAAGGAGGAGAGGAGAAAGAAAGAAGTGGTAAGACAAATTCATAATTTCAGTTATGCATTCTTATGCAAACATGGAGTAGCCTCCTGCAAAGCTTGACATTATAGATCAGACATTTGCTTATTATCTAGGTTTGTAGTAGCCTATGCTGTGAAACTCAATAGGCTACAACCTTCTTAAGGCCTATAATATTTTGACATAAGCGACAGTAATACTGGTTTTATGGAGACAAGGTTGCTAAATGATACCTGTTCTAAACTGGCGTTATAAAAGTCTGTAAATATATTATAATTTTCCTAATAATTTAGAAATACCAACTTCATGCTCCCACACCACAGTAGGCCGAATAACAGCCTTGAATGCCGGAGAGAAGTGGTGATAAGTGACAAGACAGTAGTATTTCTCGACAACAATAACATACATCTGATTTTTCCAACAGAATGACGTTTTGAAAAACACAGCGAGCAGCAATGACAAGAAAACCAAAGGAAGGACTGGTTGGCCGCAGCATGTCTGGGCTTTGGAACTCAAACAGTGAATATCCTTCTTCTCCTCTCAAAAAAAGACTTGAAATGATGAAAAAGTCTTCTTCTAGACTTTTATTTGTACTCTCACGCTATTTAATGGAATATTTATGTGCAATTGCCGCTACGGAGAGTGGATATTTGAAGAGAAAAAAAACATTCAATTTTTAAGAGGAGGAGATACAACACCCTTTGGTAAGGGACTTTGTCATTGTCTGATGTTGTTGGTTGGATGTTTGTTGTTGTCCCAAGAGTAAATCAAACAGAAATATTGGACACTATGGTGTATGTGAAGTCGTTCTCAATCTATCCCTATCTCTCTTTCTGTCTCCATCTATCTCTCTTTGGATATAAATACCAATGGTGTTTGGCTGATGTCGTGGATGCAGTTCAAGCTAATGTTTTATTTGAAAAAAGTAATGAAGTGTTATGTTGTCATTTTTGTGGTCGTATACAGTATTTGATAGTGTTTTAAACAACTGTTTAGTCCACTCAATTGCACTTCCGTCCAGAGACGTGGAATTTAAATCATATTTGAGATGTAAACAATGTAATTAATTCAATAAACCACTGTTTTTTTAAACAAAGTCAACCACCTTGTTTCATAATTAAAGTGAAAATACGAGGCAGACTTTAAAGGATTTATTCTATACCAAACACATTCAAAGTAAAATATCGCTTGCAAGGTATGACATATTCTTTAAAAAAACAGTAGCTCTTCCCCTCGAATAGAAATAAAAGTATTATATAGCTATAGTAAAAATGAAATCATGCATGTTCTATTTGATTAGAGGTAGCCTTGGCCTCAATTTTATTTCAAACTAAGACCTATAGGCTTGCCTGGGCTCTCCCTTCCCGAGTCCTGTCAAACAGCACTCACGCGATACATCCACAACAGCTCCTCAAGTAGACACAGAAACATTCCCACGCGCAGGAGAAACTGTCTGTGTCGTGTTTGTAGCCTATTAGAACATGCGGGTTCTGACATAGGTGATCGTGTAGGAGATAAATATAGTCTAAGAAACAGCTTACAATGAAACTAAACATCTATTTTGGTGCACAGAAGATTTATGTGCAGTGCGCCAGACGAATAATTACGTTGTGTTCTTTTCAGTCAGCAATAAGCTGCCATAAGGGTAAATTATATTGTTTACGTCAAACGTATGTTCATGGGGGCTATGACCTATTCGACAGAATCACCAGGAAATGTATCCATGCTTCAACAACATGCAACACAGCTCATTGTTGTCATGTTCCTCCTTGATTATAGGCATCTTATTATTATCATGACGGCAACTTTGACGTATAGTATTATTAGTAGGCTGTTGTTACAGATTGATATTATTAGCCCTATCATTTAGATGATTGCTATTACATGCTAATTCCTCATTAACAGCCCGGCTAGTAGTGTAATATTGGTACCTATAGGCTAGTATCGTTGTTGTTGTCATTCAATATCACCAGGATTAAATAAACAAATAGACTAGGCGCACACTACTAGGCTGCACTATCTTGATTATAAGGATTGTAGGCTTACTAATAGGCTAGTATAGTGGAATAATTACTCAACATTGAGACCACTGAGTTAACCACAAGTGGTATATACTCAACAATAACAATGTGTATTATTTATTGCTGCTAGTGACTCCATTTTCCATGTTATAAAGTGATTCTCTATTTTAAATATTTTTCTAGTAACTGCATAATAGCTATAGGCTACTCTAATTTGATGGTCTAAGTAAACATAAAACTAGCCTTTCTTTAGGCTCCATGACCAACCCTTCTAAAGATGTAAACATAGTGGCAGAAATAGCATATATAGGCTTGAAATTCCATTGGTTAATTATGGCATTCCACTCTTCTCGCTCAAAACACAAGAGGCCGAGACAGAGCGGAGCCGGGAAAAATGTGTATTTTGACGTTAAAAGCTGGTTGGTCCGAGGAAGGTAGATTGTCGAGGCTCGAGAGAGGGCCCAGCTATCGGATGTTCGTGTGATTGATAGCGTGCCTATCAAAATGCGGCGCTGAAGTGTCTTTTTCGGGTTGGGGGTTGAGGGCGGACGATGAAACCTGTAGCCTTTGCATAGAATCATTTTGAATATGACTAATATCCTACTTTTGATATAAAATAATAGCCTATTGTTCTATAAATAGGCTAGATCATTTTGTTTTGAAATGCACGTCACTAATCAAACATTACAACGAAACCAAAAAAAACATTGCGTCTACAGCCTTCTTCACTTATCAATGTGTCAGCTGCGCAATTATAGACTGGGCCTGCAACATAAAAGCCTGTAACATAACATGTTGTATTTCACATGTCTATTTCACACTTTTGCCCACTGCATCACAGCTTGGTAAATATTTATTAGAGAGTAGACTGGATTTAAACTGCCCTAGGAATAATCGTTACTTGTCCTTTGAATGCATGGTTGGTGAGTAAACAGACCTCAGATAGGCTACAACAGACCAAAGGATTCTTCACGAGAAGCTATGCAATTAAAGTGACATCTACAGCAACGTAAATCAGAAGAGGATTGGACACGCCGAAGATATACAGTCCATCCGATTGCATTAGATAATTGTAACATGCAATTGGCTTGTTTCACGAGTCCGAAGTATGACAATTATGAATCATTTGTCTGTCTGTGTCAAGATGGCGTCCGAAATAGTATCAACTGGCTGTCGCGATAAAGAGATTAAATTGACCTGCTGCTGTATTATTTATAGAAGGATACAACTCATAGGCCTACACATAGACCTATTGGCTACATACTTTGTTTTCAGCCGGTTGAGCTCACCATCCTCAAATCAGTGGAAATGCAGTAGGAAGCAATAACCTGGTCCAATGTGCCAATCAAATGTGCTACATTTTGATTAATCCTCTATGCTATCGCAAAATAATATAGTTTGCAGGATGGCTGGTATGCCTAGGCCTACAATAGCAAAGCTTTTCATTTCCTTAATTGCACACCGCAAACGATCAAAATGAGTGTGTATGGGTCAATACTGTTCTTTGTTCTCTTGTTTAATTCCCTCTAATAACGGCAGTGGACTGGACTTACAACATGATAGACTTCTCTAAGTGTGGAATAAGATTTTTCCCTGGTATTACAAACATCTGCGAACGATTACTTCATAAAACCCTCCTACCCAGTTTTTTTTTCTCATTGCAGTCTCAACGAGGGCGGTTAGACATGTTGACGTCGGATCAGATGGTTCGAAGCTATCCTGCTGAAACACTGAACGTAATGACGCGGTGCGTTCCACTCGCAATCTGGAAAGAGGATCATTCTTAATGCATTTTTTTTCTATCAAGCCCATATAGGAAAACTGTGGCGTCAATTAATTGACAAAGAAGTATGTCAGTATGTAGGGCTATGCATGTGTTTGTATTTTAAGGAGTGACAGGCCTAGACTATTTCAATGCTGAAGAAAAAAACCTTTGCAGAACTATAAAAGTGCAAAAGGTGCACTCAAAACAGACTGCAAACATACTATGTATTTGTATTTTATTTATTTTATTTAACCTTTATTTTAACTAGGCAAGTCAGTTAAAAACAAATTCTTATTTACAATGACGGCCTACCACGTGTAACCAAAGTCTTTCTATGATGAAGTTCTAGATCGCTTTCCTCTGTACAGACGTTGCATGCATAAATCAGTGGTTGCGTGCCACATCATCGACTGACAGATTGCAATAACATATGATGTGGTTAGCTGATAGGTAAAATACCTTTCCAGGCCTTGTAAGATCAGGCAGGCATCAGCAGCGCCTGGACAGAGAAACGAGCCCACTGTCTACTGAGCTAGGCCTATGATTTGTCATGGCCCAAGCACTCAAACAAAAGCCTATGAAACGTTGCATCATTGTAAAAAAAATATATATTCCAACAATGCAACTTTTGATTCAAAATAAGATATTGCGCTGCAGTGGGGGATATATTTAAATATAGCTGGGACAAATATGTGATTACTAAGAGAATAGGGCACAATCAACCGAGTGACATAGTCAAATAAAAATGTACGCATGACTAATAATGAGAGTTGTTACGCATACAGCTAGAATTTGGCCCAACTAAAAAAACATATGGCCACATCTTTATTGATCATTTAAAAAACACATTAAGACCAACAGGATATACTGAACAATAAATGGAATAATATGCCAGCACAACACATAAGAGCATTTTCCGAAAATACAACCCACTGGGCACATCAGTTCAACGTCTAGCTTTGATTTACATCCGTTTGAGTTGTTCATTAACGTGAAATCAACAGAAAAATTCACCTGGTCATTTAGGTTAAAAGTTGGGTGAAAAAAATACGAAAATCCCTGATGTTGATTACTTTTTTCATTTCCAATCAGTTTTTTTCCACGTGATTCAACTTCTTCAAATATATTTTTTGGGGTTGAAATTACAAATAACGTGGATTCAAACAGTTTTTGCCCAGTGGGGAGTTAGATGAAATCATGTTATAGTCTCAAGTTTAGTTCCATAAGACTGAGTGGCACACGAGTGTTTTCAAAAGCATCAACTGGCACTACAAATTAACTTTCAACAATGCATCGCTGTTATATAAATATATCAAATTTAGGCAAGATGAAGGATATACATTTAGGCTGCAAGTGAAAATATAACTAGGTCAAGATAATTACTTTATTCACCATGATAATTCAATGAAGGATGAGTAAAATCATGGCCTATATCCACTCTAATGAACAAACAAAAGAATAATTGCATCCTTCAGTGTGAAAAAACATTGCAGAATGGTTGTTTTTGCTTCACGTTTGCCGCGCATAAAGATGATGCTAACTTTTTAGGGATCGTGAAATCAGCTCGAGTCCAGGAGCATCTCTGGACTTGTGTGACCAGAATATTCCGCGACGCTTATCTGTGTGCCATCTCCAACCATTGGGAATAATATGTTAAATATATCCCAAAAACAGATAACGGATCTGACAACAATCGACCTGAAATGCAAAACCTCTTATATGCCTACTTTTACGCGCAATGTTGTGCGGAAAAGCAGGCCTGTGCCCTGTGTTGCTGTCAGTTGTGACAGTTCCCAGATGGGGTCTGCTACTGTATGTGAGATTGAGTTTCTCACAAAAAAACTCCCTCTCCATCCAAACCGTCCTCAAAAACCTTCTCCAGGCACAGGTCGGTGCGCCGGCTTCCTGGACAGAGGCTAGGTTGTCTTGTCGAAAAGCCCTGAGTGCTCGGCATGAAAGCAACCGCTCGGGGTCTCTGTATTAGCCGAGGCCATTATCAGTGGATGGGGAATCGACACGGGCTGTTGGAACCCTGATGGTATTTCTTCCTATTAGAGGTCGTGGATATAACGAACCTTATCTAATCCATGGTAAGTAGTCTAAATTACGCGGATTTCATCATTTGTTTTGAATACATTTCAAGGGACACTTGAATTAATTGTGATATTTACCTTTTATTTTTGTTATCGAGTCTATTTCCTGTCTTGCCTACAAGTGATGCACCGTTTTCAGTAACGGTGTTGATGGAAGTCAGTCAAAGTTGACTACGACGATGTAACTCCATAGTTTTTGCAT
Source organism: Oncorhynchus gorbuscha (assembly GCF_021184085.1). Lineage (NCBI taxonomy): Eukaryota > Metazoa > Chordata > Actinopteri > Salmoniformes > Salmonidae > Oncorhynchus > Oncorhynchus gorbuscha. The sequence goes on along the minus strand of NC_060196.1, from coordinate 7,974,833 downwards.
ATGCTACCATGTGGAGCGTTGTGCGCTTATTTGCTCGTGGTAAGCTGCTCTGATACCTTGTTATTATAATGCTAAGTAGGCTACACTGGAGTACCACTTTGACACGTTATAACACTGTGTAATATTAATAGCCTAATAATAATCACCATCATAATAATAACCCGAATAATCAGAATAATAATCAGAATAATAACAATGCGTGTCATTATCATTATATGCGTGATGATTATAATACATATTCAAAAGACAAATCAGAATATGTATGGTTACTGAAATTCATGCGGTAACACAGGCCCATGTGTGTGTGCTGGCTATAGACTATATGTTGATGGTGCAGATTTTTCGACTTACACAAAATGAACAACGTGAACAAAATGAACAATAGACTCTACTATAGACCTTTTTAAACGTATTCTTGAGGCAGAGCGGAAGTGCACATAGAGCGTGTTATTGTTTTGACAGTTGAAAAGTCTACAGACAATGACATGGAAAATATAATTGAAGAGGGGTGATCTAAATGATGTGTAACGTAGGGTAGAAAGATTAAAAATGTGTGTTTTCACATGGGTTCTCTTTATATATATAATAATAATAATATATGCCATTTAGCAGACGCTTTTATCCAAAGCGACTTACAGTCATGTGTGCATACATTCTACGTATGGGTGGTCCCGGGAATCGAACCCACTACCCTGGCGTTACAAGCGCCATGCTCTACCAACTGAGGTACACCCATTGCTTTATGCAGAATGTGAATTAGGCAAATGACTATCCTAAAATATTGTTCTGAACACCCTGACTCATACTGCATCCTGTGGCGCGCGGCACTATGAGATCAAGTGAGAAGAGAGGAGGAGAGGCAGACCTCCCAAGTGGCTGGGGGCATGCGTGTCGTAGGGGACTCGGCTAACACTCCATTCATCCCGGCGAGCAGGAGGCGACTGTTCTGTTTTTGTCGGTGATAAACATTTAAAACCGTTAATACAGACCATAAATCCAGTTGGGAATGCTGCGCGCAAACACATTGACCGGAAAATGGCTGCGTTTACACACACACTGCAGACTATACTACCATGTACGCCTCGCGTCAGCATCGTTACTCTGGCCTTGTGGATTTAACAAAATACACCTTCAAACAATACATAACCCTACAAGCAACCTTTCAAAAATGTAGGTAGCACTTATTATGTGTTTCACAATAGGGTACAGTGCAATATATTAGTCTACATTTAAACAAATATATATGCTAGGCCTACTACTACGAATAAGATTCAGTGAGGGAACATATATATTTGCATGGATTGAGAGTGTTTGACATTTAAATAAACCCAACCTCTGCTTGTAAAACTACTTATTCACGATTGACTGCTCACGGTGCATTGAGTAATGTAGGCCTATCATATCAAGGTGTATTTGTGTATGTGCGTGTGCGTGTGCGTGTGTGTGTGTACCGGCGCTCAATGATGCATTTTTAGAAAGGTTGCTTTGCGTAAAGTTTGTTAGGCAATGCTAAGGTTGATGTCATTTATGGGTAAAGTTGATGTCATTTAAAACAATGTGCTCGTGTTTGTCTTTCTCATAGGTTATGGCGATATGCGTTGCATTAGTGCTTCAAAATTATCTGGAGCATTGTGTCTTCGTTTTAAAAGGACGACATTTTAGACTTAGGTCTAATTCAATGTTCCCAGTTAGGTTTGTAAATAATTGGTGTCCAAATAAGTAAGACTGGATACCGTCTATTAGCCATAATAGTTATGTTTTGTTAGCTAAACGCTGTGGATTGACACTGACCGACTTTGGCCAGATTCGAGACATTTTATGCCATTTATTTAAGTGGAAGGCGAGTCGCTACGGCATGATAAACCGCCGCGGTAGTAGTGTAATATTCATTCACTGGGAAATCAACAGACCAGGGACATCACAGACACGAGTTACGCACATTATTAACCGTTTAAACTAACCAATTAAAGAAAGGAATGGACAGTGCCCGAAAGCTGTTCGATAGGCCTAACCAAGGCAGAATTTACGGCGGTGAATGTCTGGTCAACTTGGCGGGAATATAAATTCAGGCCCATATGGAATGGGAGGCGTATACAGCCTTCATCAAATCGACATCATAGTTGCTAATTTGCAAAAAAATACCCTAACTATAGGCTAACGGTTCAATATTATTCGTTCAGGTTAATCCGTTAATATAGGACAAAATTATTTAACAAATCACTATATTCCAGGCTTTGTAGACTACTCTGCAAATCAGTGGCTTATTTGCTTTATCGCGCCATTGAATGCAGCATCCATGCATTATTGTTCAAAATTTGGTGTTGAAGACTACTTTGGAAGAAGTTTCAACTCACCAAAAAAAAACTATTGTCATTTCGATGTGACAACACACATCAACAATTGAATACCTAAAATGCTCATAGACCGAAATGCTCATAGGCCCAAGTTATCGAACACTATATTTGACCATCCCATAACAACCCTACAAATCAATGTCAATGGATTTCACATCACTGTACGTCAAGAAACAGATACAAACCCAGCCCACATCAGAATGATATAGCCGGCACCATTCACAATGTTAAACATATTTTGAAGACAAACCAATTAATAGCATAACGTTGTTATGGTGCTTTAGGCACATCAGTGATAAGAGAGACAGGGGGCTCGCTCGCAGGATTATAGCCTGCTAACTGTTTAAGATTATTGCCACTTGATCCCCATATGGGAGTCTTTCTAGGAAATACAATAAAACAATGAACATGTCAAAGATGTTCTTCGGTGCATAAAATGGAAAACGGAAACTAGATTTCAAATATACACATTGTTGACGCGTTTCATGCTTATTTGCATTTTGTTTATGTGACATTATAAAGGCAGGCAGCATTTGTACCACGAGTATGACCCAGTTTTTAAATGAAGCGGACCAAATGTATACGTCTAAACACATCTGTAGCCAAAGGACTATGATTGCATTTGCAAAATCCTGTTAAATTACATGCAACATGCATGAGATAATTCATCATATTGCAAATGCTTTTCAGGTCTATTGCTCTTCATTTTTGGTCCAGGGACTGAAGGGGATTTTCTCTTGCTTGCTGTATGAGTGATGGCGAAGCAGCGGTCAAAAGACACCTAGATTATTAGGCTACCCCAAGAGGATATGATGTCATCCGTATTCGGACGAGGTGCATTGACTTCTTAAAGATGGTTCGATTACTCTCAGCAGTCATGTCTTCCGACGCAGCTGCAGCAACGCAGATGTCGCTGCAGGGTTTCGCCAACAACAGAGAACAAATCATTCAAATCCGTATTTGGCTGACAACTAATGCGCCTGGAGGTTAAAAATGAACCCGTACAAAAACCTGAACTCTTTCTGAATAGCCTCGACAATTGATGGCAATCAATACAACTTATCATTGCAGCCATCACTATCAAATGCAGACAAAGGCCTCATAGGTTTGACCAGTTGAAAATGTGATAGAGCATATTATCGTACATCATACATCACTGTCCCTCTGTGACCAGTTCCCATGCATGGTATGTCAATGCGTTTATGACCGGGAGCGAGTTCAGTTTTTTCCTTATCTGTCCGGAGAAGTGGCCGGGATAACTAGGTCGAGATGACGGCATCACGCTGAGTAGGTCACAGCGTGTTTCCAGCCTGTGATGTAATAAATAAATATTTACACCCTGTGCCACCTTCCTCTGAAGATTAGGAAAGGGAATTCAGCAAAAAGCGAAAGATGTCCCCTATCTTTCTCTCTAAGTGTTATGATCAGGGGCATAAAGTCTAAACATTGAATTCAAAATGCAGAATAGTTTCCTGACTGATAACATTTATTTTTAGGACCAAAATTCTGCATATCAATGTAGGTTATTTTTTAGGGGCCCACGTGACATTTAGCCATGCCAGACATTAAAATGTAAAGTCAATCAACTGATTTTGTTCAATGCCTAACAAAGATCTTTAAGCTTATATCAACAGAGGCCATGCTGTGTCCTCTTAAAGACATGGAAATGAGATCTCTGTAATCTAACACCATTGTTCTGTACCATATCTGACCTGAATGGCTACACTTTGGTGTTGTTACGCAGCAGACTGTCTCCCAAAACATCAGCAATATTACATTGTTTTCATAGGACACTATAGGCTGTGCCTCCCACGAATTCATGTGAGAAAGTGGGTGCACGTGCACACACACTTTCTCATTGTCTCTCTCCTGGATCATTAATGAGCATCAGGTCAGAGTGGAGGTGTGTTGTGATGGTATAACCCCTGGATGGGTCCCTCCAGCTCCCCGTCAGTTAAGGCCCTGTGAGGAGAAAAGAGGACGGTGCATCCAGGGCCATGTTCCCCTGTCATCAATCATGGGCTGTAATGGAGAGTTTCTGGAGAAGTCTGTGTCTAGCCTGCGTTAAACCACAGCGATGACAACCATCCACATTCTACCCCCTCTCACGCCATCTCTCTCTCTCTCTCTCTCTCTCTCTCTCTCTCTCTCTCTCTCTCTCTCTCTCTCTCTCTCTCTCTCTCTCTCTCTCTCTCTCTCTCTCTCTCTCTCTCTCTCTCTCTCTCTCTCTCTCTCTCTCTCTCTCTCTCTCTCTCTCTCTCTCTCTCTCTCTCTCTCTCTCTCTCTCTCCTCTCCCTCCCTCCCTCCCCCTCCCTCCACATGTGTTGCTAAGCTTTCCGAAAGGGTTCACCACATTCCCCCTAACTGGTGCAGAGCCGGTGGACCCATATGCAATCTGCCATATTGAAAGGGCACTAAGTTGGATCTATGACTACCCTGTATTTTCTGTGCATGTCAGTCCAGATCCAGTGAGAAACCAAACAACTGCTTTCGAGGTGAGGGTACACAAACGCACACATCCGACACCCACTATGCGTCAACAGGCAACGGCCCGGGTTGATTAATGAGCATGCGGCCCAATGAATGCTTCCTTGTTTTAATTGGGCTGATGACGACGTCACCGTGTTATTTAGACTCTCCCAGAGTCCCAGAGCACTCTCATCAGCCATCACAAGCACATAGGGATCTGTCATACATCAGACAGGAAGATAATGGCCCTTTTTCCCGCTGATTCATCCATCCACCTCCCCTGAACCTTGAACACTGATATCCACATATACAGTGCCATCAGAAAGTATTCATACCCCTTGACTTATTCCACATTTTGTTGTGTTACAGCCTGAATTCAAAATGGATTACATTTATGTTTTGGTCTCACCCATCTAAACACAATACCCCATAATGACAAAGTTAAAACATTGTCGTGTTTTTGGCATCATTAAACTGAAGAGTCATCTTTATCAAATGACTCTCTGTAATTATTATTACGCGATTAAACTGATTAATCATGTAACTGTAATTAACTAGGAAGTCGGGGCCCCAAGGAAAATATTCAGATTACAAAGTTATAATTTTCCTAATATAACTTTTCTGATATTTTCATATCTGATCAATAGTCTTCTGATGAATGAAATCTTCTTTTACCTCACGTTAGTCTCATTCCAAACATCATACATTGTTGGTTATCTGCACGAACCCAGTCTTCACTATGAGTCATCCATACATCAATTGTCTTAATCCTTTATTTACTAACTAAGTAATTCACAGAAATGCATAAACAAACAGTGGACAGTTACCAGGAAATGATAACGGAGTTTCCCCAGTGGAATAAACCGGCATCGCTGCTTGGTGTACAAAAGGGAAGTGGGGGTCGACTGAGATAAGACAACACACAGTTGATAATTATAACAATTGAAATGCTAATCCTTTGCACATGAAAGCTCACTCATTCGGGAACAATTGCAATCAATATATATATATTTACGCTCAGTGTGTCGTTGGGATCTCTGTTGGAAAGTTTGTTTCTGTTGGAGAGTTTGTCCGCCCTCTCTGTCGTGGTTAGTATGGATAGTTCAGAGTGACATTCATTCATGTCGTTATGGATAGATATTTTGGCGGTTGTCGGTCTTCACGTTCAATTATACCGAATTCCTAGCTGCAGACTCGTAATTAATATCAAAGACTTGTTCTTATTCTAAAGGTATTGATAGTCTAAGAGTTTAACCACGTAGGATGGTGAAAAGATTCAGCAATCGTCTCAAACCTTGGCCTTCTCGCTATCGAGGTAAGCTGGTCTGCAACCTTTGTCCCCTCATAATGGAGAGAAACATGGTCTGTTGATAGAAGTTCTCAAAGTGGGTTTTTTATTTGGGAGAGCAGAAAAAGGCTGTCCCAGGATGCCAGACCATAACTGTGCTCATGGGCGGTCCTCTGATTTAGTTAAACTACAAAGGGAATTGGAGTTTCCTTCATTAAACAGTCCAAAATCACATTACACAATTTCACAAACAGTATCATCCTCACTCTTTCTTCTTATACAACAATTAGATGTAAGCCTCATATCTGAGGCTATTATATAAACATTATGGTAATGTGGCCGTATTGTTGCCCGTGAGTTTCACAAAATTGTACCAAATGGACCAGTTCGTAGCTGGATTCTTCACCGATCTTTTATACCTTCTCCAGAACATAAATGTTGTTCGGACCTCAAGTTCTGTGAGGTGGAAGAAATTCCTTTGTTCTCTAGGAAAATTCACTCTGTCTCTATACTGTGGCCATGAGGAGATAATCTCCTCCAGGAATTTACGACCTCTCTCTGACCACGGCAGCCTGGGTGTAGGAGACAGGGAGAGGGGGATGGGGCTTGATGTACCCAAAGAGGGCAATGTCATGACAACATGTTTTCATATTCTTTGGCAAATGTATTGAAAATTAAATGCAGATATATCTAATTTACATAAGTATTCACACCTCTGAGTCAATACATGTTAGAATCACATTTGGCAGTGACTACAGCTGTGAGTCTTTCTGGGTAAGCCTCTAAGAGCTTTGCATACCTGGATTGTACAATATTTGCCCATTATTATTTTCAAAATTCTTCAAGCTCTGTCAAATTGGTTGTTGATCATTGCTAGACAAACATTGTCAAGTCTTAAGTTTAAGTCAATACTGTAACTCAGCCACTCAGGCAGGAACAGTCATTGTCTTTTTGGTAAGCAACTCCAGTGTAAATTTGGCCTTGTGTTTTAGGCTATTGTCCTGCTGAAATGTGCATTAATCTCCCAGTGTCTGGTGGAAAGCAGACTGATCCAGGTTTTCCTCTAGGATTTTACCTGCACTTAGCTCCATTCTGTTTCTTTTTTTATCCCCAGCCACCACTATGCTTGACAATATGGGGAGGGGTACTCAGTAATGTGTTTTGTTGGATTTGCCCCAAACAAACACTTTTTATTCCTTCTTTTCACTCTGTCATTTAGCTTAGTATTGTGGAGTAACTACAATGTTGTTGATCCATCCTCAGTTTTCTCCTATCACAGCCATTAAACTCTGTAACGATTTTAAATGTACCATTGGCATCGTGGTGAAATCCCTGAACGGTTTCATTCCTCTCCGGCAACTGAGTTAGGAACCATGCTCAGAGGGATATTCAAGGTTTGCTTTTTTTTACCAATCTACCAATAGGTGCCCTTCTTTGCAAAACATTAGAAAACCTCCCTGGTCTTTGTGGTTGAATCTGTGTTTGAAATTCACTGCTTGACTGAGGGACCTTACAATTACAGTGCCTTCAGAAAGTATTCACACCCCTTGACTTTAACAGCCTGAATTTGAAATGTATCGAATTTGTGTCACTGGCCTACACACAATACCCCATAATGTCAATGTGGAATTATGTTTCAATCATTTTTTACTAATTCATTAAAAATTAAAAGCCGAAATGTCTTGAGTCAATAAGTATTCAACCCCTTTGTTATGGCAAGCCTAAATAATAATACATTTCTTAGACTAAATACATTTCTTAGACTAAATACATTTCTTAGACTAAATAACTACACATAATAAGCTCCATGGACTCACTCTGTGTGCAATAACAGTGTTTAACATTAATTTTTAATGACTGCCTCATCTCTGTACCCCACACATACAATTATCTGTAAGCTCCCTCAGTCGAGCAGTGAATTTCAAACACAGATTCATTTACAACATTGTAAATGAAAGGCAATTTTTACGCTGCCCGGAGAGGGGGAGAAAGAACACCAAGAAGTTGACCGGTGGTCGCTATCGCCTCATATTGTCAGACATGAACATAACAGATTTGATTGTGTCTGCCTGCCACGTCTTATTTCATAATTCGATGACTAAATGTCATACCAAAAATACACAATTAGTATCCCCTTGTGTAACAAGTTCTTAGGCTATTTATTCACCAGAGCTCATGAAGTTCCCTACAATTAGTGCAATTTTACACCTACGTGTAGTTGATGCATTATGCACTAGTCACACATAGACTCTAATAGGTTGTACTAGGACTAATAGGACTAGGACTCTCTCTCTCTCTCTCTCTCTCTCTCTCTCGGAGTCTGCATCTGAAAACACTAATGTTGGAACAACTTTAAAAAAGATGAAACACTTCTGTTGAGGGTAACTCTGCTCTACTTCCATTTTTGATTTGATGTGTCTGCTCTGCTAGAACCCCCTGTCGTGTCTGACATCTGCCTTCTAGGTACACTTCCTTTTCACAAATCAATAACAAAAAAATACATTATGCAGTATTCTATAGAGTTGGTATTACACACACCCATGCATGCACGCACACACTCTCTCTCTCTCCCTCTCTCCGTGTTAGCTACAGTAGCCTCATAATGAGAGGAAGTATACAACTAAGCCCTGCTTGTAAAGGGAATCTCCTCTCTTCTGACTGTTGCAGCCATGAAGCCTCTTGCCAGACCACCAGCAACAGGTTCTTGGGTTACACCACTAGATTACACTATCGCTGGAGCTAGGGGCTCCATGTCAGCTCTGCTCAAATGGGACGGGACCATACCTGGGTTCACATATATGAGAAATATTTCAATACTTTGAGCGTTTGCTTAAGCCTATCTGGAGAGCCAGGTGGGCTGGGTTTGCACTTCTGGGGCTTTTCTATTGTTTTTGTTGTAACAGGCAAGCTCAATAAATCACAAGTAGTTTTTTAAAAATTATTTCAAATAGTATTTGAACCGATAAGTTTGCGAGACTCTCGCTCCCTTCAGCAGTCCTATTATAGCAGCTGTAATAAACCGGGGAGAGATTTTATGACATTGACTCCAACGTGCTGCTGATAGCAAATGTGCTCCTGGGAAGACAAGTTTAGATCGCCATGTCGAATAGCAGCTCCTTTATTTCAACTAAGTGTACTCCTACTGTCTGTGTTTCTGAGTGGTAAATTGACCAATGAGAGAGCGGACTGCTCATATATTGGTCTCATATTGCAATATGACCCAGTCATAATGTAGTACTTTGGGTGTTGATATCCACATACATCAACCAACACACGATACACACCCAGCCGGGTGTTGTATAGCGTCAACAAAGATTTGCTAGGACTTTCAAGTACACCCAAATCCTACAGCTGTGTTTGGCTACAGTTGTAAATGAAAGTACTGCTCTATGAAATTTAAGAGCAATGAGTCCACTACTGTGTTTGCTGTCACTATGGAAACCAGAGTGCCCCTGTCATAATTCATAACTATACATTGCCATTGATTGCTGATGTATGAACTAGTTTACACACGCAATGCAACATGTAAGGAAATCATCATAATCAACTGCATTTCCCGTCAATTATGTTTTGCGTACATTAAAATGTATTGATTCTGTATTTATTTATACAATGATTTTACTCTGAAATATAGAAGCATTATTCAAAATGCTGGTCTATAGAAAAAAATAAACCACACCATGTTGAGCTTTTCCAATATGATTTACACGGTTTTCCAGGCGTTGGCTGTTCAAAACTCAATCAAGCAGATTAAAACAAAACGAAACAAAAGTCAGGAAAGAGATGACATTTTCCAAGAAAACCACAACGATACAACTGTCAAAGTCCTTCGAATTTAGGATTACAGTGGAACACAAATCAAATTCACTGCAGCCTCTGGGAAGACTCTTTCATTCTCTGTTACTGTTCAAGACCTCTATTTCCACTGCTTATTGGAAGTGGAAGGAAAAGTGAACGGTCTCATTTCAAGGGCAGGCTCACTTGATGGAACTTGTAATATAAGTCAATGTGATATGCGACTGCTTAGTCCCTGAATAACATAAAGCATAGCTAGAAACCGAGGGTGAAACCTTGGAGACATGCATATACAGGCTGTGACCCTTGATAACAGACAAGCAGTAAAAGTTACATTGACACCTATATGAAATGTAATATAAGTTGCAGCCATATTGTCTGACTCCACAGGGAACACTTGTGGATAGGGGAAATTACTCTTATTGGAATAACATGTATTTAACCACATACGTGGGTTGTAATTTCCTTCTCCGCAAAGTGCTGTGGAGTTTTTCAGATTTTTTTTAATGCACGATGAGGTGTACGCAAATGTAGCTAAATACTGACCTCTTGTGGTTAAGAAATGGCTTCAATACACACAAGCCTGCTGACAAAGACGGATCTATTTGTCATGCAGGTAAAAGAGGACCCAAAAGCGACTTAACAGAAACAGAGTTTATTAATGTTCAAAACGGAATAACTGAAATCCTCTAGATTTGTAGAGGGGAAAACAACTGGAGAAGCGGCCACAGACTGCAGGTCGCTTCGGGTAGGCGCAGGCCGTAGTCGACTGAGACACCTGCTCACACGCAGCGTCTGAAGAAGGCACAGAACACGACAGGACAGGGTGATACACAATCACGGCAAAAAACACGACAGGACAGGGCGAAACGCAATCACAGCATGGAATACAAAACAAGGAACCGATGGAACAGGAACGGATCACAAAGGAATAAATAGGGAGTCTAATCAGGGGGAAAGGATCGGGAACAGGTGTGGGAAGACTAAATGATGATTAGGGGAATAGGAACAGCTGGGAGCAGGAACGGAACGACAGAGAGAAGAGAGAGCGAGAGAGTGAGAGAGGGAGGGGGAGAGAGAAGGATAGAACCAAACAAGACCAGCAGAGGGAAACGAATAGCATGGGGAGCACAGGGACAAGACATGACAATAAATGACAAACATGACAGTACCCCCCACTCACCGAGCGCCTCCTGGCGCACTCGAGGAGGAATCCTGGCGGCAACGGAGGAAATCATCGATGAGCGAACGGTCCAGCACGTCCCGAGACGGAACCCAACTCCTCTCCTCAGGACCGTAACCCTCCCAATCCACTAGGTATTGGTGACCCCGTCCCCGAGAACGCATGTCCATAATTTTATGTACCTTGTAAATAGGTGCGCTCTCGACAAGGACGGGAGGGGGGAGGGAAGACGAACGGGGTGCGAAGAAAGGGCTTAACACAGGAGACATGGAAGACAGGATGGACGCGACGAAGATGTCGCGGAAGAAGCAGTCGCACAGCGACAGGATTGACGACCTGGGAGACACGGAACGGACCAATGAACCGCGGAGTCAACTTACGAGAAGCTGTCGTAAGAGGAAGGTTGCGAGTGGAAAGCCACACTCTCTGGCCGCAACAATACCTTGGACTCTTAATCCTGCGTTTATTGGCGGCTCTCACCGTCTGTGCCCTGTAACGGCAAAGTGCAGACCTCACCCTCCTCCAGGTGCGCTCACAACGTTGGACAAACGCTTGAGCGGAGGGAACGCTGGACTCGGCAAGCTGGGATGAGAACAGAGGAGGCTGGTAACCCAGACTACTCTGAAACGGAGATAACCCGGTAGCAGACGAAGGAAGCGAATTGTGAGCGTATTCTGCCCAGGGAGCTGTTCTGCCCAAGACGCAGGGTTTCTGAAAGAAAGGCTGCGTAGTATGCGACCAATCGTCTGATTGGCCCTCTCTGCTTGACCGTTAGACTGGGGATGAAACCCGGAAGAGAGACTGACGGACGCACCAATCAAACGACAGAACTCCCTCCAAAACTGTGACGTGAATTGCGGACCTCTGTCTGAAACGGCGTCTAACGGGAGGCCATGAATTCTGAATACATTCTCAATAATGATTTGTGCCGTCTCCTTAGCGGAAGGAAGTTTAGCGAGGGGAATGAAATGTGCCGCCTTAGAGAACCTATCGACAACCGTCAGAATCACAGTCTTCCCCGCAGACAAAGGCAGACCGGTAATGAAGTCTAAGGCAATGTGAGACCATGGTCGAGAAGGAATGGGGAGCGGTCTGAGACGACCGGCAGGAGGGGAGTTACCCGACTTAGTCTGCGCGCAGTCCGAACAGGCAGCCACGAAACGGCGCGTGTCACGCTCCTGAGTCGGCCACCAAAAGCGCTGGCGAATAGACGCAAGAGTGCCTCGAACACCGGGATGACCCGCTAACTTGGCAGAGTGAGCCCACTGAAGAACAGCCAGACGAGTGGAAACAGGAACGAAAAGGAGGTTACTAGGACAAGCGCGCGGCGACGCAGTGTGCGTGAGTGCTTGCTTAACCTGTCTTTCAATTCCCCAGACTGTTAACCCGACAACACGCCCATAAGGAAGAATCCCCTCGGGATCAGTAGAAGCCACAGAAGAACTAAACAGACGGGATAAGGCATCAGGCTTGGTGTTCTTGCTACCCGGACGGTAAGAAATCACAAACTCGAAACGAGCGAAAAACAACGCCCAACGAGCTTGACGAGCATTAAGTCGTTTGGCAGAACGGATGTACTCAAGGTTCTTATGGTCTGTCCAAACGACAAAGGAACGGTCGCCCCCTCCAACCACTGTCGCCATTCGCCTAGGGCTAAGCGGATGGCGAGCAGTTCACGGTTACCCACATCATAGTTGCGCTCAGATGGCGACAGGCGATGAGAAAAATAAGCGCAAGGATGAACCTTATCGTCAGACTGGAAGCGCTGGGATAGAATGGCTCCCACGCCTACCTCTGAAGCGTCAACCTCGACAATGAATTGTCTAGTGACGTCAGGAGTAACGAGGATAGGAGCGGACGTAAAACGTTCTTTTAGAAGATCAAAAGCTCCTGGGCGGAACCGGACCACTTAAAACACGTCTTGACAGAAGTAAGAGCTGTGAGAGGGGCAGCAACTTGACCGAAATTACGAATGAAACGCCGATAGAAATTAGCGAAACCTAAAAAGCGCTGCAACTCGACACGTGACCTTGGAACGGGCCAATCACTGACAGCTTGGACCTTAGCGGAATCCATCTGAATGCCTTCAGCGGAAATAACGGAACCGAGAAAAGTAACGGAGGAGACATGAAAAGAGCACTTCTCAGCCTTTACGTAGAGACAATTCTCTAAAAGGCGCTGTAGAACACGTCGAACGTGCTGAACATGAATCTCGAGTGACGGAGAAAAAATCAGGATATCGTCAAGATAGACAAAAACAAAAATGTTCAGCATGTCTCTCAGAACATCATTAACTAATGCCTGAAAAACAGCTGGCGCATTGGCGAGACCGAACGGCAGAACCCGGTACTCAAAATGCCCTAACGGAGTATTAAACGCCGTTTTCCACTCGTCCCCCTCTCTGATGCGCACGAGATGGTAAGCGTTACGAAGGTCCAACTTAGTAAAGCACCTGGCTCCCTGCAGAATCTCGAAGGCTGATGACATAAGGGAAGCGGATAACGATTCTTAACCGTTATGTCATTCAGCCCTCGATAATCCACGCAGGGGCGCAGAGTACCGTCCTTCTTCTTAACAAAAAGAACCCCGCCCCGGCCGGAGAGGAAGAAGGCACTATGGTACCGGCGTCAAGAGACACAGACAAATAATCCTCGAGAGCCTTACGTTCGGGAGCCGACAGAGAGTATAGTCTACCTCGAGGAGGAGTGGTCCCCGGAAGGAGATCAATACTACAATCATACGACCGGTGAGGAGGAAGGGAGTTGGCTCGGGACCGACTGAAGACCGTGCGCAGATCATGATATTCCTCCGGCACTCCTGTCAAATCGCCAGGTTCCTCCTGAGAAGTAGGGACAGAAGAAATGGGAGGGATGGCAGACATTAAACACTTCACATGACAAGAAACGTTCCAGGATAGGATAGAATTACTAGACCAATTAATAGAAGGATTATGACATACAAGCCAGGGGTGACCCAAAACAACAGGTGTAAACGGTGAACGGAAAATCAAAAAGACATAGTCTCACTGTGGTTACCAGATACTGTGAGAGTTAAAGGTAGTGTCTCAAATTTGATACTGGGAAGATGACTACCATCTAAGGCAAACATGGGCGTAGGCCTGTCTAACGGTCTGAAAGGAATGTTATGTTTCCGAGCCCATGCTTCGTCCATGAAACAACCCTCAGCCCCAGAGTCAATCAAAGCACTGCATGTAGCACCCGAACCGGTCCAGCGTAGATGGACCGACATAGTAGTACAAGATCTAGATGAAGGGACCTGAGTAGTAGCGCTCACCAGTAGCCCTCCGCTTACTGATGGGCTCTGGCCTCTTACTGGACATGAAATAACAAAATGTCCAGCAACTCCGCAATAGAGGCACAGGCGGTTGGTGATCCTCTGTTCCCTCTCCTTATTCGAGATGCGAATCCCTCCCAGCTGCATGGGCTCAGTCTCAAAGCCAGAGGAGGGAGATGGTTGCGATGCGGAGCAGGGAAACACCGTTGATGCGAGCTCTCTTCCACGAGCCCGGTGACGAAGATCTACCCGTCGTTCTATGCGGATGGCGAGAGCAATCAAAGAGTCCACATCTGAAGGAACCTCCCGGGAGAGAATCTCATCCTTAACCGCTGCGTGGAGTCCCTCCAGAAAACGAGCGAGCAGCGCCGGCTCGTTCCACTCACTAGAGGCAGCAAGAGTGCGAAACTCAATGGAATAATCCGTTATGGACCGTTCACCTTGGCATAAGGAAGCCAGGGCCCTAGAAGCCTCCTCACCAAAAACTGAACGGTCAAAAACCCGAATCATCTCCTCTTTAAAGTTCTGGAATCTGTTAGAGCAATCAGCCCTTGCCTCCCAGATAGCTGTGCCCCATTCTCGAGCCCGGCCAGTAAGGAGTGAAATGACGTAAGCAACCCGAGCTCTCTCTCTAGAGTATGTGTGGGGTTGGAGAGAGAACACAATCTCACACTGCGTGAGAAAGGAGCGGCACTCAGTGGGCTGCCCGGAGTAGCAAGGTGGGTTATTAACCCTGGGTTCTGGAGGCTCGGCAGGCCAGGGAGTAACAGGTGGCACGAGACGTAGACTCTGGAACTGTCCAGAGAGGTCGGAAACCTGAGCGGCCAGGTTCTCCACGGCATGGCGAGCAGCAGACAATTCCTGCTCGTGTCTGCCGAGCATGGCTCCTTGGAACTCGACGGCAGTGTAACGAGCGTCTGAAGTCGCTGGGTCCATTCCTTGGTCGGTTCCTTCTGTCATGCAGGTAAAAGAGGACCCAAAAGCGACTTAACAGAAACAGAGTTTATTAATGTTCAAAACGGAATAACTGAAATCCTCTAGATTTGTAGAGGGGGAAAACAACTGGAGAAGCGGCCACAGACTGCAGGTCGCTTCGGGTAGGCGCAGGCCGTAGTCGACTGAGACACCTGCTCACACGCAGCGTCTGAAGAAGGCACAGAACACGACAGGACAGGGTGATACACAATCACGGCAAAAAACACGACAGGACAGGGCGAAACGCAATCACAGCATGGAATACAAAACAAGGAACCGATGGAACAGGAACGGATCACAAAGGAATAAATAGGGAGTCTAATCAGGGGAAAGGATCGGGAACAGGTGTGGGAAGACTAAATGATGATTAGGGGAATAGGAACAGCTGGGAGCAGGAACGGAACGACAGAGAGAAGAGAGAGCGAGAGAGTGAGAGAGGGAGGGGGGAGAGAGAAGGATAGAACCAAACAAGACCAGCAGAGGGAAACGAATAGCATGGGGAGCACAGGGACAAGACATGACAATAAATGACAAACATGACACTATTGGAGCTTTTGGCACTGGCAATACAAATATTATCTTGTCATTTTTGGATGGATTACGTTGTATAGCACTTTTCCCAAGGTCTGAATGTTTTTTCAAAACCTATCAATAAATCCAATTTCCCATAGACTTAACAACAATGATCTTGCATTTCTTATTTTCTCCTCTCGCCCTCTACACTACAGCCAACCAACCAACCAGTCAGAAGTGAAACAGTCAAACGGAAGACTATGGAACCATGGAGATGCGGCAAGACCAGCATATCACCATTCTGTCCATAATAATCAACTCGAATATGTAGGCTACATATTGTTTGAGAAATTCATTTGTGAGTTAAAGGGACAGTCTTCACTTGAAACAATTACAAAGTGGATACCCTGTATCTAAAGCTGAGGGAAGAGCATGGAGAAATGTAACCACTCTAAAATGCATAGATAGCGCGTTGGATGCAAGGACTGACCACCCAAGATATCAAAATAGTTTTAAGCATGTTCTGTAGCTAAATATGTGTAAACCAATACAATTTGATTTGGTTTATTTGTTTACATTTGCAATGTTTACAAACAAGTTTATATTTTGGTTCTGATGGGGTAGGACAGTTGAACTAAGCTTACGAGGCATTTATACGTTATATTCTTCAAGAATCAATGGGCAACGGGTATTCACACACCCCTTGACTTTTTACACATTTTATTGTGTTACAAAGTGGGATTCAAATTCAAAATTACTTGTATTTTTTTTGTCAACGACCTACACAAAATACTGTAACATTTGTTTAAAAAATGTATGGAAAATAAAACACAAATGTATTTTGATTAGCTAAGTATTCAACCCCCTGAGTCAATACATGTTAGCAACACATTTGACAGCTGTGTGCAATAATAATAACATGATGCAGCCACCGCCATGCTTGAAAATATGAAGAGCGGTACTCAGTGATGTGTTGTGTTGGATTTGCCACAAACATGCAGTAATGTTTTGTATTCAGGACAAAAGTAACATTTCTTTGCCACATTTTTCTGCAGTATTATAGTGCCCTGTTGCAAACATGATGCATGTTTTAGAATATTTGTATCATGTACAGGCTTCCTTATTTTCACTGTCCTTTAGCATTTAGGTTAGTATTGTGGAGTAACTACAATATTGTTGATCCATTTCTCCTATCACAGCCATTAAACTCTGTAACTGTTTTAAAGTCACCATTGGCCTCATGGTGAAATCCTTGAGCTGTTTCTTTCCTCTCCGGCAACTGAGTTAGGAATGATGCCTGAATCCTTTTAGTGACTGGGTGTATTGATACACCATCTAAAGTGTAATTCATAACTGCCCAATGTTCAAAGGGATATTCAACGTCTGCCTATTTGTTTTACCCATCTACCAATAAGTGCCCTTCTTTGCAAACCATTGGAAAACCTCCCTGGTCTGTGTGGTTGAATCTGTGCATAACATTCACTGCTTGACTAAGGGGCCTTACAGATAATTGTATGTGTGGGGGTACAGAGATGAGGTAGTCATTTAAAAGTCATGTTAAACACTATTATTGCACACAGAGTGAGTCAATGCAACTTATTGTGTGACTTGTTAAGCAAATTTGAACTCCTGAACTAATTTAGGCTTGCCATAGCAAAAGGGGTTGAATACTTATTTTGACGCAAGACATTTCAGCTTTTCCTTTTTAATTAATTTGTAAACATTTCTAAAAACATAATTCCACTTTGAGATTATGGTGTATTGTGCGTACATCAGTGACAAAAAAATCTCAATTGAATCCATTTCAAATTCAGGCTGTAACACAACAAAATGTTGAAAAAGTCAAGGGGTGGGAATACTTTCTGAAGGAACTGTATCAATCATTTGTAAATACACAAATGGATGTAGGATCTCAATTTGAGCCAGTTTGATGCAGCATGAAAATAATCATGCAGCAACAAGAAATGTGAATTATGTGGATTATAATTAACCAACATTTTTTGTTGGGGTTGATAGATTTTTCTTAGGGCAAATCAAGTCTGATATTTCTAAATTAAGATCCTACATCTGTAGCAACTGCAGATTACCCCTTAAACATATAATGCATAATCATGCATAACAACTTATTATAGAAGGTAACAACATAATAAAGGCATTCAACTTTTCTCTAATGAATATGACAAACTCTGTGAAGTTGCCAGTGTGAAAATGTACCACAAGATGGTGCTATATCACTAACAATCACTTGAAGAGTACTGGTAGCCTCAATCAATATCATTTACACTGAACAAAAATGTAAATGCAACATGTAAAGTCCTGGTTCCATGTTTCATGAGCTGAAATTAAAAGTCTCTGAACTTTTCGATATGCACAGTTAGCTTATTTCTCTCAAATGTTGCGCAGAAATCTGTTTACATACCTGTTTGTGAGCATTTCAACTTTGCCAAGATCATCCATCCACCAAACAGGTGTGGCATATCAAGAAGCTGATTAAACAGCATGATCATTACACAGGTGCACCTTGTGCTGGCGACAATAAAAGGCCACTTTAAAATGTGCAGTTTTGTCACACTAACACAATGCAACAGATGCAGATGCATCCATTGCCGTTTCCACTTAAAGTAAATCAAGCGGTATTTACTTTGTGTTATACAGCTACCGAAAACTGAGAAACGGCCTTTCAGGGCTCTGAGAGTATATCATACTCAATAAAAGATGGCATTTTGCGGTTGATGCTTAATGATGTAATTGACACTGTAGATTGGTGTTTCATGCTCTTCTATGGATGGGCCTTGTTTCATTGGAGGATCAGATGGGTTGATGTTAAGAATAGTTTATTAAAACACATTTTATATTTTGATTGGCCTGTAGTAGCTCAATAAGTATGGAAGACCAGGGATGGTTGTAACACAGGATAGTTGTAACACTCAATATCTCCAATCAGGAACAAGCTAGAATCGTGTGACTCACTGCACATGCTCAGTTTATTTCTCAACCCTCATGAAGAAGCAAGTGGTAAGAAAGTACCCTTTTCACCAAATTTGTTTTTGTGATGGCATCACCTGCTTTGTAGTTAGAGTCACCAAACTTATATAAGGTTTATAACCCGGGTGTGTAGATATGTTTGGTGTATAGTGAACATAAATATCAAATGCAACATGTAAAGCTTTGGTCCCATGTTTCATGAGCTGAAATAAAAGATCCTAGAAGTTATCCATCTGCACAAAAAGCTTATATCTCTCAAATCCTGTGCACAAATGTGTTTACATCCCTGTTAGTAAGCGTTTCTCCTTTGCCAAGATAATCCATCCACCTGACAGGTATAGCATACCAAGAAGCTGATTAAACAGCACAGGTGCACCTTGTGCTGGGGGCAATAAAAGGCCACTTTAAAATGTGCCATTTTACCACACAACACAATGCCACAGATAACTCAAGTTTTGAGGGAGCGTGCAATTGACATGCTGACTGCAGGAATGTCCACCGAAGCTGTTGCTAGAGAATTTAATGTTAATTTCTCTACCATAAGCCGCCTCCAACGTCATTTTAGAGAATTTGGCAGTACTTCGAACCGGCCTCACAGCGGCAGACCACGTATAACCACGCAAGCCCACTAGTCGGTAACGATGCTGAACTGCAGTCAAGACCCTGGTGGAGACAGCGAGCACGCAGATGAGCGTCCCTGAGACAGTTTCTGACCGTTTGTGCAGTAATTCTTCGGTTGTGCAAACCCACAGTCATAAGCTGTCATCAAACCCACAGTCATCAGCTGTCCGGGTGGCTGGTCTCAGATGATCCCACAGGTGAAGAAGCCGGATGTGGAGGTCTTGGGCTTGCGTGGTAATACGTGGTCTGCAGCTGTGAGGCCGGTTCGAAATACTGCCAAATTCTCTAAAATGACGTTGGAGGCGGCTTATGGTAGAGAAATTCACATTAAATTCTCTAGCAACAGCTTCAGTGGACATTCCTGCAGTCAGCATGTCAATTGCACGCTCCCCCAAAACTTGAGTTATCTGCGGCATTGTATTGTGTGGTAAAACGGCACATTTTAAAATGGCCTTTTATTGTCCCCAGCACAAGGTGCACCTGTGCTGTTTAATCAGCTTCTTGGTATGCTATACCTGTCAGGTGGATGGATCATCTTGGCAAAGGAGAAACGCTTACTAACAGGGATGTAAACACATTTGTGCACAGAATTTGAGAGATATAAGCTTTTTGTAGAGATGGATAACTTCTAGGATCTTTTATTTCAGCTAATAAAACATGGGACCAACATTTATATGTTGTGTTTATATTTATGTTCACTATACATCAAACATATCTACACACACTGGTTATAAAGCTCATATACGTTTGGTGAATCTAACTACAAAGCAGGTGATGCCATCAGAAAAACATATTTGGTTAAAAAAAGTACTTTCTTACCTCTTGCTTCTTCATGAGGGTTGAGAACTAAACTGAGCATGTGCAGTGAGTCACATGATTCTAGCTTGTTCCTGATTGGAGATATTGAGTGTTACAACTATCCTGTGTTACAACCATCCCTGGTCTCCCATACTTATTGAGCTACTACAGGCCAATCAAAATATAAAATGTGTTTTAATAAACTATTCTTAACATCAACCCATCTGATCCTCCAATGGAACAAGGCCCATCCATAGAAGAGCATGAAACACCAATCTACAGTGTCAATTACATCATTAAGAGTCAACCGCAAAATGCCATCTTTTATTGAGTATGATATACTTCAGAGCCCCAAAAGGCCATTTCTCAATTTTCGGTAGCTGTATAATACAAAGTAAATACCGCTTGATTTGTTTTAAGTGGAACTGCAACGGATAAAACTGTGCTGCCGTCCAATAAGAAGCAATTGATTTAACACACGAAGTAGATGATTACATTTGGCTGTGACGGTTACTTTCACAGCCAACCAGCTCTATCAGCAGTCAGTGGAGCTCCTCTGCGTGTCAACAAGGAAAGGAGCCAAGTCAAGGCAAAGGTTACAGCTATAGAGAAACTTGCATTTCCCTTCCAACTGGTTCATTTACTGCATGCATCACTTGCATTTCATTATACCCAGACAGACACTCCATTTAAACAGTACGAGCATCCAGCACATCTGATTGCAACACTCACAGCAATTCAGATGCTTTAGAGAATTTCAGTGAAAGGCAACATTCAGTATCAGGCATTCGTTCATTCGCTCTTGGATGTTTCTCTATTGAAATGCAAAATGGCTGATATACAACCAATTAAAAGAAAAGAAAAAACACATTGAAAACACATATACTAAAAATGTAGCCTACTACTTCAAGCCTGCTAAATTGGAATTATACATGATTCTGGATGTGAACAAACGCTGCTTGTCCGCTAGACTTTAAAACCATGATTCAGACAGACCCCGTTCATGTACTTTTCCACAGCATATATGAACTAAATCTGTCTGAGACTGAGAGGTTTGGTTTGGATCACTCCCCAATGCTGGCCTCCTCTCTTAGCCCTCTAACGTACTTGCATGTATGCATGGCGTTATTTTCGTCCTTGTGCAGAGTGCGGACTTAATCAATGCCCTTGGTTATTTCTCTGGTTTACAGGCTGAGAGGAGAGAGGGGAGAGATGGTCATACTCTTAGCATGGGGTAGAGTAGGGATAAAGACTCCTCTGTTTTCTGTTTTATACTTACTAAATGTACCCAATGAAAACGGGTCAGAAGCTACTGCCGTTCCTGGGGAGAGTACTAAATAAGGTAGGGGCTAATTTAATCAGCAGATAATGTTATGTAATTGGAAATATAATAATGTTGGGGAGTTATAAGTAAATTAACACCAGTTATAACTAATGATGATTGATTAATTATTATAATTCGATGATTAAAAAATAATAATTCGTTTTCGATTTCGATTATTTGGGTTGAATGCTGTAACAACACAGAATAAAACAATTAATAAAAGTACCATGATGGTAGTGACTGCCCATTACTGCTTATCACTTATTAACCATAATGTTAATGTTCACATGTTCACATTACATTATAATGTTCACATTACTTTAATAACATATTTCAGTTGTTGTGTATATTTCATTGGTTTTATTTTATAATTGTATTATTTAATACCAAGTCATCATCTCATCCCTACAGAGCTGCTGAATATTCTGTCTGACAAAATCACTCATTTGTATCTCTTCGGATTAAATAAGGCATACTTCTATGACTGAATACGAACTTTCGATCACTTAGATCAGTGTTTTTCCGGTAGCGATACCCTGTCAAGCATCAGCTGCTCTCTAAATCCCCTCACGATCGCGCATTCTTCTGCGGTTTACCGTAGCAGGCACAAAGAAAAGATAGACAGGACAAGTAGATGCGCAGTGGATTATGGTCATTGTCGTTAATTACTACGATTTACGCTCTGAAATATACAATATCTCGAGAAACTGCCATTTGTGCATTGACCTCGCAGAAAAAAATCGAACGAAATGGAATTCAAATAATTCAACCCAAATGTCGGTTAATTGCTCAGGACTAGTTATAACTGCAATGTACAGAAGGGAAGTTTATAAGGCTGCAATCACACAGTCATGAAGAGGGCAAGACAAAACCTATTCCCCCTCAGGAGATTTAAAAGATTTGGCATGGGTCCTCAGATCCTCAAAAGGTTCTACAGCTGCACCATCGAGAGCATCCTAACTGGTTGCATCACTGCCTGGTCTGGCAACTGCTCCGACCGCAAGGCATGACAGAGGGTAGTGCAAACGGCCCAGTACATCACTGGGGCCAAGCTTCCTGCCATCCAGAAACTATACCAGGTGGTGTCAGAGGTAGACCCTAAAAATTGTCAAAGACTCCAGCCACCGTAGTCATAGACTGTTCTCCCTGCAACTGCATGGCAAGTGGTACCGGAGCGCCAAGTCTAGGTCAAAGAGGCTTCTAAACAGCTTCTACCCCCAAGCCATAAGACTCCTGAATATCTAATCAAATGGCTTCCCAGACTATTTGCATTGCACCCCCCCCCCTTTTTTTTTTTTACATCGCTTCTACTCTCTGTTGTTATCATCTATGCATAGTCACTTTAATAACTCTACATACATGTACAGTTGAAGTCGGAAGTTTGCATACACTTTAGGCAAATACATTAAACTCAGTTTTTCGCAATTCCTGACATTTAATCTTAGTAAAGATTCCCTGTCTTAGATCAGTTAGGATCACCACTTTATTTTAAGAATGTGAAATGTCAGAATAATAGTAGAGATAATTATTTATTTCAGCTTGTATTTCTTGAATCACATTCCCAGTGGTTCAGAAGTTTACATACACTCAATTAGTATTTGGTAGCATTGCCTTTAAATTGTTTAACTTGGGTCAAACATTTTGGGTAGCCTTCCACAAGCTCCCACAATAAGTTGGGTGAATTTTGGTTCATTCCTCCTGACAGAGCTGGTGTAACTGAGTCAGGTTTGTAGGCCTTCTTGCTCGCACACACGTTTTCGGTTCTGCCCACACATTTTTTTTATAGGATTGAGGTCAGGGCTTGTGATGGCCACTCCAATACCTTGACTTTGTTGTCCTTAAGCCATTTTGCCACAACTTTGGAAGTATGCTTGAGGTCATTGTCCATTTGGAAGACCCATTTGCGACATAGCATTAATTTCCTGACTGATGTCTAGAGATGTTGCTTCAATATATCCACATCATTTTCCGTCCTCATGATGCCATCTATTTTGTGAAGTGCACCAGACCCTCCTGCAGCAAAGCACCCCCACAACATGATGCTGCCGCCACCTCTGGAATTGATTTGCACTTTTTGGACCAAAGTATGTTCATCTCTAGGAGACAGAACGCATCTCCTTCCTGAGCGGTATGACGGCTGCGTGGTCCCATGGTGTTTATACTTGCGTACTATTGTTTGTACCGATGAACGTGGTACCTTCATGCGTTTGGAAATTGTTCTGTCATCTGTATTATTTTTTAACTGCATTGTTGGTTATGGTCTCATAAGTAAGCATTTCACTGTAAGGTCTACCTACACCTATTTTATTCGGCGCATTTGATTCGGTCATGTTATGGGTGTGCTTGTAATAGTTAAGAATTGGGGGGGTTCAGGATTTTTTTAAAAGGAATGGAGCTAAGCACAGGACTATTCCTAGAGGAAAACATTGTTCTGTCTGCTTTTCACCAGACACCGGGAGCTGAATTCACCTTTCAGCAGGAGAATAACCTAAAACACAAGACCAAATCTATATTGGAGTTGCTCATGTAACAGTATAATTTTAAACCGTCCCCTCGCCCATACCCGGGCGCGAACCAGGGACCTTCTGCACACAACAACAGTCACCCTCGAAGCATCGTTACCCATCGCTCCACAAAAGCCACGGCCCTTGCAGAGCAAGGGGAACTACTACTTCAAGGTCTCAGAGCAAGTGACGTAACCGATTGAAACGCTATTTAGCGCACACCGCTAACTAAGCTAGCCGTTTCACATCCGTTACACTCACCCCCCTTTTGACCTTCCTCCTTTTTTTCCGCAGCAACCAGTAATCCGGGTCAACAGCATCAATGTAACAGTATAATTTTAAACCGTCCATCCCCTCGCCCATACCCGGGCGCGAACCAGGGACCCTCTGCACACATCGACAACAGTCACCTCTCGAAGCATCGTTACCCATCGCTCCACAAAAGCCGCGGCCCTTGCAGAGCAAGGGGAACTACTACTTCAAGGTCTCAGAGCAAGTGCCGTAACCGATTGAAACGCTATTTAGCGCACACCGCTAACTAAGCTAGCCGTTTCACATCCGTTACACTCACAAAGCAGACGGAGTCTCAACTTACTGTTGAGAGTTAGAATTGTACAATTGGTGAATTTTCGAAATTTGGTTGTGCATCAGCAGTTTTCCTCTTCTTATATGTCACTCACTGACAGTCACTCGATTAGTCAAATCAAATTAATTTGTCACATACACATGGTTAGCAGATGTTAATGCGAGAGTAGCGAAATGCTTGTGCTTCTAGTTCCGACAATGCCGTGATAACCAACGAGTAATCTAACCTAACAATTCAGTCACTCAATTAGTCGATATCAGTTAACATTTTGAAGATTGGTAAATTAGTCAAATTAGTCTAGCCAAGTATTTTAACTTTTAGTAATCATGGCTGAATTGCGTGCCCAGGGACCCTGACCTCCAGGGGGCCCCCATTGATTTTATTAATCACGCTCACTCAGATATCATATCTCTTAATAAATGTAACTAAATGTCATCTAAAATGTAATCTACGTAATCACCAAAACAAATTATGTATCATGAGGGCCATAAGTAATGTTGCCTCCTCCAAGAAAGAAATCTCACCTTTCTGATAAAAATAGTTATAAATTGCTGAGGTGTAGTCACTTTTGAGGACACAAGCTCAAGTACACAAGTAAAAATATGATTCTTATTTTGTATGTATTTCCTATTCAACAAAACTGTATGAATAACGCTTGAAATATAGTATAATGAAATTATAAAAATAATAACTATAAGATTTCACCTTCCTTATAACTGTAAAATACATATTTGTATGTATTAGAGTATTAGATCAAATATGCAGGTCTCTCTTGATCAAAACGTCTGCCCCCACCGCTATGAACGTCACACAAGAGAGTTCTGGCTTGGCTTCCTGAACTCGCCTTTTATCTTACTATTGTCTGTCTAGGACAAACAAAAAGTGTTTTTTTTGTTTAAAAACGAGTAATGTTTTTAAATTACTGTAATAAAGTTGGTTATAAATCGATTTCTGAACGTGCTCGAGCGACGAAACTACTCTATCCTGTTGCGCTACGATGTCAGGATTTTAAGGCATGTGCTTTGTCAGTGGCTGTGATGTATGGTTTAGCCAGGAGTTGATGGACTGTCGGAAGAGCGAATGAAATGGTAGGAGGGACGTCCCAGCTTCAAGTGGTGTCAGATTTCACATCATAAACGAAGATTATGGATATACATGTCTCGCTGTCTTGACAATGTTGTCAACGAAGCCGTACGGTGTGCTGTCTAGATCCCGCCTATTATTTATTTTGATTGGTGGATACATATAATTACTGTAATCTCTTTTGAAAATTCGACGTCAACTGCCTGTATTCAATGGATACAGACGCTACATTTACTGGCCTCATGTAATGAATATGCATAGCCATCTCGAGACAACACCCATATAAAGTGTTTTTTTTCTAAAAATTTCCGGGATGTCACGTGCCCTGCTTATATCAATTTAACCACTCGAAAACTATTACTGGATTAAATAAACCTACCATAGCAAATAAGCCATAAATGTTTTTGGTTGACCAAATTCAACACTCTCAACTCTTTGCTTGGTGGGCGAAACAACGAAAAAACGCCACCTACTGAAAGGAGACATCTTTCCGCCGAGTTGGGCATCTCTATTCCTCTTCCTCTCTGTCCTAAATCACACAGGCGGAACAGATACACAAATGAGTCGTTATGAACCCGCGTTACCGCTCGATGCAAGCCATTTTGATCTACGGTGTCCACAGGTCGATTTTATAAGCGAACGTGTCTGTCGGAACCGGTACCAGAACCACGCAGGTCCTCTATGCGTGGGACTTTACATCTTTAACATGGCATAAATCATGGCAAAATGTATCCAATTGCAGGAAATGAGCTTTTAAACTGCACAGCCCATAATAAAATGTGTAGAATTGCAGGACATTGCAATAAACAGTTCTGTAAAGCAAACATATTTGTTTGCGTTTTGTTAATAAATAAATAAATATTCTAACAGACCCCGCTGTACATATTAAAGGTTTTCATCTCGGTGCTGAGTTAATGTGTAGTGGCAAATTGTAGATCTATAGGCTACGTGTTTTGTTGATCAACTGAGGTAAATTAAGCTACAGCAACCAATGTGATAATGGGTGGGTACATATTTGTCTGTATTCGCTCTCCTCCAAATAGCATTTTAGATTTGTTTTATTTGATAGAAATGCAATATAAACTTTCAAAAAATGTCCCTCCACCCCCTCTGGACCTTACTAAAACTCAGACCCTGCTTATGGCCCTACTGGGAATACATTTTTTGTCGGTTGGATTTGTAGTCAATGTTAAAATGTGTGTAGCTATTAATGACTGCGGTGACTTTGGAGACATACTAACCAATTATATACATTATGTCGTCCTATTTACAGCTTGATCAAAATGAAGGCACTACTCATTGCTGCAATTCTCTTGGTTGGACTGTTGGCAATGGGCAGCGAGGCCATTCCATCAAACCGCTGGTCCTGCTACAAGAAAGTCTTGAAGGACAGGGACTGTCGCAATGTTGGCATCTCCAACGGAGTTGCGACCATGCGACCCATCGATTCCCTGCAGAACCATTTCTGGGAGGGGAACAAATGCGACATGGTGTGCTACTGTAACTTCAGTGAGCTCCTCTGCTGCCCAAGGTACAGCAATTCCATTCTCCGCCAGTAGGCGGCGCCCATGTTCAGCACACATATACAGTCCATGTTAATACAGTTCTGGAACAGTGGATGGCTCTGTGGTGCTGTTATGTGCACTGGAGGCCGAATGGAGGCCGGCGGGCAATTATAGTTGGGAACGAATTGGATCCAGTCACAGGCTGCCCAGTGAACACTGCCTACATTGTGATTATCATAAGCCACCTATTAATACAGGCAGGCACGTGTGCTGCCTTGCAGTGAGCTGTGATGTGGAGTTGACTTTTGTTTCACTGGTCAGTTAAAAGGTCATTCGTGCTGTTTTTACATCATGGCCTTTGCTTGTGTAATGCAAATACGCTATGGCTAGGCCTATGCATTTAGGCTGTTTTTACGTCATGGCCTTTGCTCGTGTAATGCAAATACGCTATGGCTAGGCCTATGCATTTAGGCTGTTTTTACATCATGGCCTTTGCTTGTGTAATACAAATACGCTATGGCTAGGCCTATGCATTTAGGCTGTTTTTACGTCATGGCCTTTGCTCGTGTAATGCAAATACGCTATGGGTAGGCCTATGCATTTAGGCTGTTTTTAGTCAGCTGTTGACTACAGATAAGTGTTTTTCCTTTAAAGAGGCACTATATGCCTGGTTATCAAACAGATACACGGAGCTTATCAGTTTGCAATCACAGTTGATCAGGTTATCACTTTAAAATAATGCCATTCTTGACTAGATGCTTCCTTCATTAACTAGGCCATTCTCTCCTGAATCACATGGTCCATCCACCATAGTCTTGGATTCCAGGCTAACAGGGCAAACTACTAAACACATGTTTTTATTTTTCATGTTGTTCCAGGGATGTCTTCTTTGGACCCAAAATCTCCTTTATAATTCCATGCAAAACCATCTGAGCCATCAGTCGTTTGAATGGACAGTGAACACGGACGGTGCAATCTTCTGAATTGAAACAAGAGTAAAGAGTAAATGGGGCCAAGGGGGATCGGCCCATCCATTCCGGACTACAGAATTACATGCATTTCATTCTTCACTTGGAGAGAGCTACAACAACGACAAGTTCAGAAGGCTGGAGCTAAAACAAAAGCACAAGCTTTGAAGCTGAAAAGAAAGAGGCCCATCTTTCACAATACATGGGCCTACAAATAAAATAGATTATTTTCAGTCTCAAATACAGCACCCAGTATATTTAGTATCTGTGAAGACAATTCAATAAATGCAACCAGTGTCCCTTCTTTGCCAAGGCTACAGTTCAACACTTGTATATCTGACTTGGCAGACCCTTCATTTGGCATTTGCAATGATGTGACACCCCCATTATCTACACCCAAACGTAAACAGATAGTTGTAGTACAGTAATACCACGAGTGTGCCTTTATATTGAGTTGTTGCACATCCATAAATATTATTCAATAGTTAATAGTATGCTATTCATGAAAGACATTCCATGTTATATTCAAGGCTATTAAATGCCATAAATGTCAGCAGGATCATAAAATGTGATGTGATGAGCCTATGAAAGTTGATTTTACATGGCTGAAACAAGTAGGCTGTTCAACTGTGTTGTAAATGTCTTTGCAAAATGATTATAGTACTGTGTGTGTTACTAGGCCTAACTAACTGTAAGTCCTTCTGGATCAGAGTGTCTGCTAAATGACTAAAATGTGAATAACATAGCACTACAGATCACCTAGACTGGTGGAGCTGTTTAAACAAGTTGTTCTACTGCTCCATGACATCTCCCTGTACTTATCCAATGATTTTGTGTCAATTACAACACTGTATGTGAGACTATTAGTAAACAGATCGGTTTGAGTGTTATTTTGCCTGCAGGCCTTACTTGTTGTATTATGTATGGAACCACCTTTGTAGCTCATGTTTCCTTTGTGAGCTTGTTATGTTTCAGTTTGTTGTTGATAAACATGCTTTTGTCAGTCAGTTGCAAAACATCACTGATTAATATTGTTGTAATTAGAAGAGATTGTTCTACTGCTCTATGTAAACAAACTCAATTAAGGCTCTTGAGTGGATAAGATTTATTCACGGATTCACTGTTATTCTCAGTCACTGATAATAGATTCCAGTAACTGTAGAATAGGCCCACAGTGAAGGATGTCAAATCGCACAAATGCATCTCACCATTATATATATATTAATATATATATTTTTTTACCTTTATTTAACTCAGCAAGTCAATTAAGAACAAATTCTTATTTACAATGACGGTCTACACCGGCCAAACCCGGATGACTCTGATCCTGTTGTTCGCCGCCCTATGGAACTCCCAACTGGAACCAGGGTGTCTGTAGTGACGCCTCAAGCACTGAGATGTAGTGCCTTAGACCGCTGTGCCACTCGGGAGCCCAAAATACTTCACTACTTCAGTCCTCAGTTCAAAGTCAACACACATAAACAACCCATAAACTGCTATCCTGTTTTTTCCCTATGTCTAAAATCATATACAAGTTGAGACAAATCAATCCACTGTTTGCAATGTAACTCGTGCGAAAAACTCAGCACTGAAGATGGTAATTGGAGAGGAACCTGCACTTTCCTGCCATCTTTAATACCTATGTTGACACCCTGTGGATAAAGTCATCTGCTTCCCACAATGAGGATCCAGTGTGAATAGGATATTGGGTCCTGTGAGTATGTGAAAGGGTGTTTTGTCAGTTGGGCCCATTGGTAAACAACTGGGGGGCTTACAGTTTTATGCTAATGCTGATGGTCTTGTCAGCTCCTTTTGCTAGTGAGGCTATGTGCTTTTACTATGGTGCTGGGTGAGAACGGCTGTGTTGGTGAGGCTAGAAAGGAAACCTTGAGCATCTACTTTACATCTTTTGTCTTGTGACCTTATCTTTCATTTGATATCTAACCATTTGGTATGCTATTTGTTCACATTTACTATAGGTTAGCCACACATTCACCTGTCATTGTTTTTTACAGTGCTTAATTGTGACTTTCCAATTTGCCCAGCTACTGGTGGTAGGCCTCTGGGGTGGCAGGTAGCCTATCAGTTAAGAGTGTTAGGCCAGTAATCGAAAGGTCACTGGTTTGAATCCCTGTGCCGACTAGATAAAAAATCTGTCTGTGCCCTTGAGTAAGGCACTTAACCCTAATTGCTCCAAGGTTGCCATCAATAATGGCTTATCCTTGGCTGTGACCCCAAGATCCAAGGGTGACTCGGGGGGAATGGGATATGCAAAAATAAAATTTGTACATGTGTGAAATAGGACCAACCTAATTATAATTAACATGAGTCACTTGTTGGCAAGCGTAAACAAGGGCCTACTATGTCATAAGCATACTACTATGTTGGTGCTATGGAATGAGAATAAAAAACTTTACTGTACTGGGAGATCCTTGGACCTTCTAGGAATCTTCCTCTCCAAGTGCAGCTGCTATGGCGGCATTCAACATAGTGGCAACATGGACGCTCAGCCTCATTGACACTTGAGCAGCTGAGGCCTGCAGGAGAAAAGCCACTCACAATAAATCTTGACATACAACCCCAACAACTCTGTTTACTTTTTCTCCTCCTGACACACTTAAACCGGTTTGAGCTGAACTGTTCCAGTTCCGCTGAGGCCCTGGCTGTGAGAAAGCAAAACAGAACAGGAGGAATGAAGCAGGGTTGTGACTTGATGGAGTACAGCTACGACCGGAAGTTACTTTTCAAAAGCATAACCGGTTAGCAGAGCATTATAGCTAACCTCTAACCCTTTTTCTAACCTTTCCTAAATCCCCTAACCTGCTAACTTAATTCTCCTGAACCTGCTGAATAAATTATCCTAACCTGCTACGAAAAAAGTCACTTCAGGTTGTAATTGTATAGGCTACCACCTAGTTTCTACCATGAAGCAGCCTGACTGAGAGAACAACAGTGAAGACGGCTGA
This sequence comes from Oncorhynchus gorbuscha, assembly GCF_021184085.1. Lineage (NCBI taxonomy): Eukaryota > Metazoa > Chordata > Actinopteri > Salmoniformes > Salmonidae > Oncorhynchus > Oncorhynchus gorbuscha. The sequence continues at coordinate 7,943,622 of NC_060196.1, read as the reverse complement.
ACAATGTTAATGCTAGAAACAAAGTAGGCCCTTTTCATTTTTCAAGAGAAGTGCCATAGGTTTGTTTTAGGCTTACACTCTTACAAAAATAGTTCCAAAAGGGTTCTTTGGCTGTCCCCATAGGAGAACCCTTTCTGGTTCCAGGTAGAACTATTTGGGGTTATATGTAGAACCCTCTGTGTAAAGGGTTCTACATGGAACTCAAGAGGGATCTAACTGGAACCAAAAAGGGTTCTTCAAAGGGTTCTCCTATGGGGACAGCCAAAGAACCTGTTTAGGTTCTAGGTTCGAAGAGTGTAGAGCAAGGAGAAGTTCTCCATAAATTATTTAGACATTGGACTACTACTTTAATGTAGTAAATCTAGAAAACTGACCACAACAATTGACCACCAAGCTCGAGCTCGCCACACACCTGGACTAATTAGTTATAAACTGGGTACATGTATTGCTGATGCATCAAAATAGCTCAGGTATGTTGCCTAATAGGTCTATCTGAAATTGCAGCTAAGGACATGGGGACAGTAGCTAGCAAACACACATTGATTATGTGATAATGTACATCAATTTGTGAGAATAAATATTTGTCTGTAGTATTGATTGCTGCATTGATTGATTAGGGGAAATTATCATGCTGGCTGCAACCTGGTCTCAGAGCATTACGTATTATTTTGTACCCTCAATTTGGTATGATATGTTTACTTTCGTATGGTATGTATTAATTTGTGGATGTCCATCACCCATTTTGTATGATATGTTACACGTTACAATTCATATTATATTTAACAAATGCAAACGTACAATATGTTACGAATTTGTGAAATGAATATGTGAAACATACAATATGTTATGAATTAGCAAAGCAAATGATATGCTATGCATTCTAGCTAGGTGGCAAGGTGGCTAATGTTAGCTAGTCGGCTGACGTTACTAAGCTAGGGGTTAGGTTAAAGTTAGGATTAGCTAAAAGGGTTTTAAGGTTAGGTTTGGGGGAAGGGTTAGCTAACATTCTAAGTAGTTGCAAAGTAGCTAAAAAGTAGTACATAGTTGAAAAGTTGCTAATTAGCTAAAATGCTGAAGTTATCCATGATGAGATTTGAACTCACAACCTTTTGTGAGTTGCTAGACTTTCGCATTATACCCTACCCATTTTTGCCATAAGCAAAAATGTGCTTATGTAAGCATATCAAAAGAAACATCATACCAATTTGAGTAATCCGGATTTACATGTACTATGTTACGTCTAGTCTACGAGACCAGGCTACAACAATAGGCTAGGCTAGGCTATAGGCTTAACTAGGCTATATAAAGCTACTACTCGGCCAATATTGCAATGATATCCTGATTTAAGACCGTTGGAAAACAAAAGCTTCAGTCGCGTGGCGTGGCTTTACATCGCTACAGTGTCTTCGGCTCGGTAGTACAACACAAAGCGTGGGAGCACACGAGTCGCATCTGCACGCAGTTGACAGCTGTTCCCCTGCTAGCCTTTGTGCTCTTGTCCTACGGTTATGGTGGGGCTTGCTTTTACATTTCTGACTAGCGAGATGGACACTTGCACATGGAAACATGGCTGTGTGGGGTCTGTCTGTAGTAACGTTGTAACACTGTCTGAAATATTGAAAACGTTTTACACCTTTACATGAGTACATAGATTGGCTTAATTTTGCGTTTTATTTTCACCAATAACTGTTAATTTATATGGTTTCCTAAATTATCTGACAGGCTAGCAGTGGCAACGGATCCTGTTAATATGATCCTTGGGTCGTCACTACCAGCCCCATTTCAGTTAACATTTTAAATAGTTACGGTAGGTAGGTATGTAAGGTAAAGGTAGGGACGTCCCAATGATCTTGGTGGGAACGGGCATTCAACACACAACCAACCCCCTTCAAAGCGTTTAGGCTTTTGGCGCCGTCTATTTTAAATCCCCACTCCGGCCAATCACATGAGTTTCCAATTGAGCCGCCACAGACAACCATGATAGTCTCAAAATATAGACCTTCAGCCAATCCAAACACCGTTCATGCCCTGGGTCCCAGATTCAAATTGAAATGCGTAATTTCAGCCAACCGTATATGACAAGCGGGAGGAGCTCTAAAAACATTTAATCAAGTTTGTGCGAACTGTCTCCCACTCACAAAACAGTGCGAAGGACTTTACATTGGCACTCATTGTATTTGTGTGGCTGGATAATAGGTGAGTAAGGGAACTTCTACGCCCATCAAATCTTTCGTGGTTTTCTACATGTAAAGTTTGTTTTTGGAATGCTTTTGAACATAGGACAAAACCTCTCAAAAGCTTACTGGAGAATATGTTAACTTATTTTACTCAACTAAGCCAGCGAAGTTGTGAAGCGCGCGCTGTGATGCAGTTGCTATTTAGCTAGCTAACTTGATGCCCTAACACATTTTTAAATAATGTATTGCTTTGGTCGTAGCCAAGAATGTTCAGTATGATAAGGAACATTTTGAAAATGTTTTCCGTCCAGAAAATACTTTTTGGGTACTTCTTTCAGACATAACATGCTAACATCGTGCTAGGTAGTTGGCGATGTTGCACGATGCATTCCATACTTGCTGCCATTGAGCTAGCCTAGCTAGCGTCGTTACTAGACTAACTTTGATCAGCCTTGCAGAAATGGTTTAGGTAGCCTTTCGGTCTTTATTTCTGACTAACGGGTATCCTTCTGATGACCAATTTATCAACGAATAAATGATTTAATCCTACTTATTGCATTTTTTGGGAGACTTGGTTTAGGCGGGAAACAAAATGGAGGGACGCTTATTGTCCTAGCCGTATAGCCACAATGAAGCAGGAACTCAATCGGATTAACGCGGTTTCGCGTCCTTGGGCTGTCCGTGGAGTGGTTTGTGGGTCGTTTACTCGGTGGTACCATCCGAATACATACATCTAACGTTATTTATGTATTTTGAGATGTTGTTACATTTTTGCTTAATATTTTTTTTCTCCCCTTTTCAGAATATAGCAGCCATGCCGGGTAAAGATCCTAATAAGCCGAAGGGAAAGACTTCTTCCTATGCGTTCTTTGTTGCGACGTGCCGGGAAGAACACAAGAAAAAACACCCAGGAACTTCAGTGAACTTTTCCGAGTTCTCAAAGAAATGCTCAGAGAGGTGGAGGGTAAGTTCTGACTGAGCGGCCGCCATGTAAAAGTTGTTTTTTTCCGGGGGGCAAGGGGCGGGGCAAAGCAAAGCGTGATGACGAAACCGTTAGCAAATCAATGTATCAAATGGTGGGGATTTGTCCGCAACATGGATGCTTCAATGGGTGGTGTGACTAATGACGGTTTTTCCTTTTCCAGACCATGTCTGCAAAAGAGAAGGTGAAGTTTGAGGACATGGCCAAGGGTGACAAAGTCCGTTATGACAAGGACATGAAGGGTTATGTGCCCCCCAAGGGATCTAAGGCAGCAGGAAAGAGAAAGAAGGACCCCAATGCCCCCAAGAGGCCACCGTAAGTACTCCACCTATACAACTGTATCGATTTCTGTAGAGCTCTGTTCACATTTAGTTCAAAAATCGGTTCTCAACATTCTATCCCCGTTTAGTTCTGCATTTTTCGTGTTCTGTGCTGAACACCGTGGAAGAATCAAGGCTGATAACCCAGGCATGGGCATTGGAGACATCGCCAAGCAGCTGGGTCTGCTGTGGGGCAAGCAGACTCCCAAAGACAAGCAGCCACACGAAGCAAAGGCCGCCAAGCTGAAGGAGAAGTATGAGAAGGTAAGGTCCGCTCCAGAACCACTTCAACTGTCACTTATCATTACCGACTAGAACCGTTGTAGGTAACAGGTCACGAAAATCAAGTCTATTTTTGTTAACTGAATTGTTTGTTGTAGGATGTTGCTGCCTACAAGGCTAAGGGAGGCGCAGGTGCAACTGCTAAGAGTGGCCCCGGCAGGCCAGCTGTTGGCAAGAAGGCAGCGCCCATGGATGATGATGACGATGATGATGACGAAGAGGAGGATGATGATGAGGAAGAGGATGATGACGAGGATGACGACTAAACTGCCTGGAAACTTGAGCTGGAGTATTTGCAAAACAATGTGAACCTTACAATGTAACATTTATAGCATTTTGGATTTTTCAGAACATGTACAGTGATGTGCAATGGCTGCAATAATGCATACAGGGGTCATATTGTGCTGTCTTGTAAATTAACAGCTCTTATTCTCAAAGCACTGCTTGTTTTGTCTTTGGATGGTGGCATGTTCTTTTCCGCCCTATATTGATATCGTTTCCACTGCCGTTTTTAAGAAATGCAAGGAAAAAATGTGTAGACGTTTGCGACCCATTTTTAACGTGGAGTTTCAGTGTAGAATGATTTCTTTTTATAATAAAAATTTGTTTTGTATATTGATTAACTTCCTTGCCTTGTTGATGACAAGTTTAGGTGTGATTAGACAAGTCCAATTCAGAATTATCCCCCCCCCTTCTCTACGCCCCACTAACTGGTCTTTTAGATCTGATCATTTAAAAGCCCACGTGGTAGAAAATATCTGAATTGGCTGTGTAAAAGTAGCCAAATGTACTCCATGTTGGTTAGCTACTAGTTTCAACGTAGTGACCTATTAAATTGCACTAAAACTTCAATGGTATAGCTTAACTCAGGCAATTCATGAAGTATACTGAACAAAATAAATGCAACATGTTGGGTTTCATGAGCTGACAAGCTCATTTTCTGTGCATTTCTCCTTTGCCTAGATAATCCATCGACCTGTCATGTGGCATATTAAGCCAATGAATACATTAAAGGCCGCTCAAATGTGCAGTTTGTCAACACAATGCCACAAAGTTGGGAGTGCAGTTGGGCATACCAAGTATAGCAACCCCTCAAAGTTCACTTCTCTACATTGTGGGAAAGGGTTTGCTGATGTCAGCTGGGTTATGGGTAGGCATAAGCTAGACAATGAACTGCATTTATCAATGGTAATTTCAATGCACAGATACCGTGATAAGATCAATGCCCATTATCGTGCAATGTTTCAACATGATGCAAGGATCTGTCCCAGTTCAATGGCCTGCAAAAAAATCACATACTGACTGATTTTCTGATCCATGCCCTTAAGGTATACTGACCAACTGATGCATATCTGTACTCCCAGTCATGAAATGCATTTATATTTACTTCTACTGTAAAATTGGAGTTACCTGTATTTAGCTAGGCAGGTCAGTTAAAAACATTATGTTCAATGATGGCCTAGGAACAGCTAACTGCCTTGTTCAGGGGCAGAACGACAGATTTTTACCACATCAGCTCGGGGATCCGATCTTGCAACCTTTCGGTTACCTGCCGCCCGATGTAAGGTAGACTTTCACCTTTGGTTGTAGACCTTGTTACCAGCTAACAAGTCAATAGGGCACAGATGGTCTGAGGGAAATGCATGTCTCAAATCTACTGCAGTTGGGAGTGGTTGACATATGGCCAGACAGGGTTGAGGCATTTTCTTTTGGATAGATAAACATGATCTCATTTGTATGTTATCTGGGGGAGGGGTGAGGACCCCAAAATCTGGGGGATTTAGCTATAGACATTGGATTGTGTAATCAGACCTGAACACAAGGTTGAAGGTTCAAAAGATACATGAATACCATAGGCCTATCCAATATCGCTGCAATTGAGCGCAATAAAAAGACCCCTATTATGCAACTTGGAGAAATACACATCTCTCTATAAAGTTGTAATTTCAAAGGAAAAGGGGCAAAAGTCATTGGTAAAAAGGTTCAATTTATTGCCATGAGTACAGTTCGAGCCAATGTTTTTATAAGTTAGATATGTACACCTTCATCCAAGGCTCACTGCATAGTGCTATGTTTTAGAAATAAAACTATTTACATGATAAAAAATGCATACATATCACATCATACCCCAAAGAAAACACAATTTCATAATTTTGCTTTGAACAAATTGGTTGCTTTGCAGTCATCATTCAACATTTACATACCAAGCTGGAAATATATAAAAACAATAAAAACCCAAACCCTTTCTTTATATAGCCATTTGAAATTCACCAGTTAGAGCCAACATGTTAAATTCAAGCTTTTGGAATTTCACTGTGCCTAAGACCAACATCATTGAAGTAGTAAGTCCTTTCAAAACATCCAGTGTTCATGAACCATGATTCATGAATGGACTTATCCATCTAGCCTGGTCCCAGATCTGTTTGTGCTTTCTTGCCAATTAAACACCTATGGGTCATTGTACAAACAGATCTGAGACCAGGTTATAATCCATTGCAGTTTTCAAAAACATAGTATTCTTAAAACCCTAGCTAGTGGGCAGTTTATTACACGACTACTAGAAGTGGTTTCGAATTGTTGAATGTTCAATTCTGAACATTGATTAATGAATCCTCCACCAATGTTTTTTTAAAGTTAGAAAAATTCTCAGACCCCTGAGTAATAGCCCAAAGACCCCAATAAGATGTAAAAACCGAGAGAAGAGAGCAAGAACGTGTAAACATCTACAACTGAAAAAATGTCCATTATCCAAGTGTGTGTACGGATGAGTATCTTCCGTGGGACATGGTTAAGAGAGCACAGTATCCCCTATATAGTGCATTGCTTTTGACCAGGATCCATAGGCAGGGCCGTCATTTCAGCTAAACCTACAAAATTTAAACTAAAAAGCTATTTGGAGACAGCGAAAACAAGCAAAATTGACTCATTATCACCATAGTTGTAGCTTCATTCCCAACAGTCAATAAGGGACTTAACTTTCTACAAATGTCATACAGCAAGTAGCTGCTAAGCACTAGCTCGGCAACAGGATTAAAAATGAGTGGAGTTCCACGTGAAGTCAAAAGTGCAGTTTCATAGCCATCGACAGCAATCTTCCACCTCCGCACTGCTTTAAGACAAAAGCTACCTCAGCTCAATGTGCTCTATCCTACCAGTCTTTCCACCCGCTCGGAAGCCTGCCAACTATTCCCTCTTAAACTGCATTTGCCATTTAATGGGGATTGGAATGACTTTAGTAGCCGATTTTAAAATAGTTGGTGTATGTTGACTGCCATACACAATTGACGCCCCTGCCCATAGGGCTCTGGAAGTAGTGCACTATATAGGGAAATAGTGTGCCATTTTGGACATACACAACCTCTCAATGCAGCAGACAGTTGAAGTGCAGTGTTCGATGCCCTATCCTGTCGAGTGAGTTCCAGTTGGGAGTAAAATACCCTTTCTGGGGCCGTAGCTTTAAACCGCTACAATATTGTTCATCTCCCACTTTTGTGTGCTTTTGCTGGTGTCACAGTCTGCGATGAAGACCTTGTGGAGGATGTCCGACCGGTCCAGGCACCGCCCCGTGGGGACGTGGGTGAATCTGTGGAGGTCCTGGGAGGGAAACAAAACAGTGAGTTCACTTACACAACATACACCCTCACACATACATGCTAATAAGCTATGTTCAGCAGTACCATCTCAAGCTGTAGCGTGATAGGAAAAAAACTCATAATACTGAATTGGTAACAAGGACAGATTTTCTTCCCAACCGTTTACCACATCTTATGAAGCAATCATATATTGAAACAATGGCACCAATCTAACGAGGTTCTTATATATGAAGTTCGATGCAGCTGCATACCTTGAAGTATCTCCACTCTGTGTTCTCGTTCATGTTACAGTGTGTAACGATCACCGCCGACCCATCTGGTCCTTTCGTCAAACACTGGTCATACTGCATGAGCTGGTTGGCTTCATTTATCCTGAAAAGCTACAAGAGGTGATTTATCAGTAAATGAGGAATAATGTTTAGGAATAAATAAAGTCTATAATCCCAAATGACAGAGTTCTCTGACCTGGTTCCCACCCATTCTGTGACAGGGCCCAATCTCCACGTTGCCTCCGTTGGTGTGGCCCATACTGTCAATGCAGTAGCTGGTCTCATATCCACGGACCTGGAACAAAGCAATAATGCTCACTATACATTCCTAATGCACATACGTGTGTGTATATGTAGTGTATGGAACATCCCTTCAAATGAGTGGATTTGACTTTCAGCCACACCTGACGCTGACAGGTGTATAAAATCATGCACACTGCCATGCAATCTCCATAGCCAAATATTGGCAGAAGAATGGCCTTCCTGAAGAGCTCAGTGACTTTCAACATGGCACCGTTATAGGATGCCACCTTTCCAACAAGTCAGTTAGTCAAATTTCTGCCCTGCTAGAGCTGCTCCGGTCAATTGTAAGTGCTTTTATTTATATACATTTTTTGTTGTACTTTTAACCAGATTTTTCTCCCCAATTTCGTGATAGTCAATTGGTAGTTACAGTCTTGTCTCATTGCTGCATCTCCCCTACGGGCTCGGGAGAGGTGAAGGTCGAGAGCCATGCGTCCTCCAAAACAAGACCCAGCCAAGCCACACTGCTTCTTGACACACTGCTCGCTTAACCCGGAAGCCAGTCGCACCAATGTGTCAGAGGAAACACTTTCCAGCTGGCGATCAAAGTCAGCTTGCAGGTACCTGGCTCGCCACAAGGATTCTTTAGAGCGCGATGGGACAAGGAAATCCTGCCGGCCAAACCCTCCCCTAACCCGGACGACACTGGGCCAATTGTGCGCTGCCTCATGGGTGCTGTTATTGTGAAGTGGAAACTTCTATGAGCAACAACGCCTCAGCAGCGAAGTGGTAGGCCAAACAAGCTCACAGAACGGGACCGGCGAGTTGCAACGCTATCGAGTTCCAAACTGCCTCTGGAAGTAACGTCAGCACAATAACTGTTCGTCGGGATCTTCATGAAATGGGTTTCCATGGCCGAGCAGCAACACACAAGTCTAAGATCACCATACGCAATGCCAAGCGTCTGGAGTGGTATAAAGCTCGCCGCCATGGGACTCTGGAGGAAACACGTTTTCTGGAGCCATGAATCAGGCTTCACCATCTGGCAGTCCAACGGACAAATCTAGGTTTGGCAGATGCCAGGAGAACACTACTTGCCTAAATGCATAGTGCCAATTGTCAAGTTTGGTGGAGGAGGTATAATGGTCTGGGGCTGTTTTTCATGGTTTGGGCTAGGCCCATTAGTCCCAGTAAAGGGAAATCTTAACGCTACAGCATACAACATTCTAGATGGTTCTGTGTTTCCAACTTCGTAGCAACAGTTTTGGGAAGGCCCTTTCCTGTTTCAGCATGACAATGCCCCCCCGTGCACAAAGTGAGGTACATACAGAAATCTTTTTTTCGAGATCGATGTGGAAGAACATCACTGGCCTGCACAGAGCCCTAACCTCAACCCCATCGAACATCTTTGGGATGAATTGGAACGCCAACTGCAAGCCAGGCCTAATCACCCACCCTCACTAATGCTCGTGGCTGAATGGAAGCAAGTCCCCGCAGCAACGTTCCAACATCTAGTGGGAAGCTTTCCCAGAAGAGTGGAGGCTGTTATAGCAGTGGACAAACTCCACTAAATGGCCATGATGTTGGAATGAGATGTTCAACGAGCAGGTGTCCACATACTTTTGGTCATGTAGCGGACAGTAACTCACTACTCTTCAACAGATGCATACTATTGTGTAGTATGAATAAACTAAAAACTAAATATGGACAATACTTTAGCCTACCTCTCCCCACTCCACATTTTTGGGGGGCAGTGGGTAGTTCATGGGGATGTCATAGGCAATTTCTTCCATGAACCACTTGAAGCTCTTGCACCGGTGCTCCTCTCTGAACTTCTTGAGCTGGCTGATGTCCCCGTAGGCCAGGGTGAGGGTCTCCGGCCGGCTTGCGTAGAAGTAGTCCTTGTAGTCGTCCCACCAAACCTCTACCACACGCACATAGTTCTGGAGCAGGGAGGATCACCAATTATTAGTTTCCATGAAGGACAACACCCCTTGAAGGACATCAGTCAGTCAATCTATATGCTACTTCTCATTTGGTGTTTTTCCATAAGATTGCTGATGTTTTATGATACAATACAGATGACTGATACATATGATGATATCCATATAATTAATTCACTACTGACCATTTGATAAACGGCTGTAGACCTACATGAACTATGCTTAGCACAGTATATCATTCAATCTAGTCACACTTGTAGACATTTGAAACTGGCTGAACCATATTAGTTTACAAGGATAAATCCAAGTAAATAAGCAGATGGTGCCAGGTCAGCTCAAAGGAGCCAAGAAAAGCTGCCAGGGATTTGCCAGAGTGGGCTAGCCTGGTCCCAGATCTGTTTGTGTTGTCCTGCCAACTCTTACAGTCATTGTGACAATCACCATAGGAGTTGGAAAGAGATTGAAAGCAGATCTGGGAGCAGGCTAAGAGGGGCAGCCTGGGTGCTTAGTTTGACAGACTTGGCACACTGACCTTAAGTGTGGGCGAGGAGCCAACGTGGGCAGGGGGTGGGTTTCCCTGCCAGCCCTGTAGGCGGTAGATATGGCCCACGCGGGAGCACGGCACAAAGAGCAGCTGGCCACCACACTGCCAGATCTGGGATCAGATCAGGACAATAGAACATGCTGGAGTTACACAGATGGTACATAGAAAGCTGAAAATACAATAGTATACTAGTACAATAGAGACAACATAGTTGAAATTCACAGCAAATAAATAACAGCTACTAATCATTATGCATATCAATACAGGACCAAACAATAGCCCAAGTATTTTATTATGTGAAATATTTCCTAGATGATTGAGAGCTTTAGGTGGTCTTAGTGTTTACCTTATAGGATATCTCAAAGTTCTCCCCTCCCCAGATCTGCAGTCCTGGGTCATAGAGGCCCAGCTCAAAGAAGAAGTCCCTCTCAATTGCAAACAGACCCCCAGCCATGGCAGGAGACCTGAGAAAGGCCCAAAACTACATTACCCACAATCCACAGGAGTCTCATCCAGAGAGAGGGACAAGAGCTAAAATGTAGTAGGGAAGAAGGTGGATAAATGATGAAATAGGGAGAAACATAAGCATTATGACAAAAAGAGTGAACAAGAACATTGACCCAAAGAGTGCTCCCAAACAATCCTTACTGTCAAATGACCAAATATCATGCTAGCCATCGAAAGTTACACATTGCTGACTTATCTTCTCAAACAATAGAATAACGTGGTAGGATACATGATAGGATACCGAGTTGTGGAGAAGACAGAAGAGATTAGTGGTGAGGAAATCACACCAAGAAAAACTGAGAATGAGAATGCAGGACATTAGTGAGAGATTTCAAAGAGTTTAATTTCAAAGACTTAAGCGTTGATTTCTAAAGGCACAAGCAGTGGCATCTGTTAAAATTCCTTCCAGGTATCAGAGACGGCTAGCATTCAGGGTTCAGACAAATTGATACTTTTAAATTGGTCCAGGCCATAGGCGTTCCCTCAAGAGCATGACATTTGGCACTAGAGCAAGTTAGAGAAATGAATAAACCACATTGAGTGCTACAGTTGGTAATTAATGGGCATTACATAGCTTTCTGATTATTGTTACATCTACAGACCACTATATGAGGTAGCACTTGTGTTTCATAGTCAGCATACAGTTATACACTATAGAGAAGTGCCAAGCAGTAGTATGAGCAAGCCAAGGCCAAGCAAATAGTACTGCACATGCAGACAGCATATTGTATAATCTAGTGCCTCAGAGATTGATGTTGCAAGCAGGGTAGATTTTTAGTGCCGATAAATTACCGATAGGGCTCAGTTTTAGTTAATCTCTTCTCCTTCTCCCTGCTAGTGAGGGGCACACGCTTCCAGAGCATGCTCCAGTCCCATGCTCCGCGGGCAAAGCCATCCTCGTCCCCTCCCCCTTGTGGGTCAACTCGGAATGTCTGGCCTTCTATGGAGTCTATGAGAGGGACCGTGCACACAGTTCTGGGTAGGGACAGCCGGTGGGGAGATGGAGGGTGGGTTTCATGCGTCACACACACACACAGGGGGGGAAACAAACAATACATCTGGGTTTTAGATGGGCATGGATGGTAGCAGGATGTTTACCGATAAGGCTCGGTCTTATGCTTTCGCTTAGCCTTCTCCCTGCTGGAGAGAGGCACTCTCTTCCACAGCAGGCTCCAGTCCCAGGCTCCCCGGGCCAGACCGTCCTCATCACCACCTTGCTGGGGCTCTATGGTATAATCACTGCCGTCTATATAATCTATCAGAGGTACAGTGCATACCGTTCTGGAAACAGGCAATGAGAATACACACACACAATGTTACAGTGTGGCAGACCACTTCACTAAATGGATATGAATTACTGATCAATATTTAGCATAGATAAACAGTTGTGCATATTCAGCATGGATGGATACACCCATCTATACATTTTCAATACAATTATCTGCACGTGAATTAGGTTGTATATAAACATCAATGTATATCACTAGTTATGCTGTGACATAATACAGAGATGTTTCTGGTGGAGAGGATTCATGACCAGCACCGTTCATCGATGGATCAGAATATTTTTCATTATCACAGTAGAACAAGTCATATATGAAGTAGAAATATTCAAAATCACAGCCGCAGACCACTCATACCTGTCCTTGGATATGGGGGCCACCAGAGGGGCGTACCAGTTGGCAGCAACTTCACAGTGAGCGTCTAAATAGATAAGAACCTATAGACGACAGGACACACACCGTGGCCAAACACGTCAGACACTGGAGAGAACATTTGCTTGAAATAGGAGTTGTTGCCATTCCATACCTTTCCATCTATATGGATGTCAATCTATATTAGTTGCTCCAGATCAATCCATTTATTCCCCCCCTTTGTCTCATCCACACACAGTAAGTGTAGAGGTGATGGAGTAGCTGTAACCTACCTGTCCCAGGGTGGCTACATGGGCTCCTATACTCCTAGCCTGGATGAGGCCCTCTCGCTTCTCATTGCGGTGCAGTTTGACCAGGCCGTTCCACTGCTTAATGTACTCTTCAAGTCTCTCCTTCAGGTGCACTGGAGACCGACAGGGACAGTGAGATTAAACCTACTGTTAGTGTCGGTAGTCAATCTCCTGTTCACACAGCAAAGACCTTGAAGTCGTCAGCCCTGTTAAAATACTCTAAACCAGAAGGTGACAGAAGCATTGTTTGACACTGAATGTGGGGCGGCAGGGTAGCCTAGTGGTTAGAGCGTTGGACTAGTAACCGGAAGGTTGCAAGTTCAAATCCCCAAGCTGACAAGGTACAAATCTGTTGTTCTGCCCTTGAACAGGTAGTTAACCCACTGTTTCTAGGCCGTCATTGAAAATGCCTAGTTAAATGTGTTGCTAAGTTTATGGTCTAGATTCCAATGTTAGCTAGCGGTGCTAATGTTGTTATTTTGCAGAAAGCCCTTGTTGATACTAGCCCGAGCTAAATGACAAACAATTAAATTAATTCTCTATAACCCCATACAGCTAGTACCAGCCCTTGGCCAAAAGTTTAACTAGCTAGCTAATGTTATCATCTAGCGAATATGAGAGCTAGCTAGCTCTGTTTCGTTAGCTAGCTAATGTTAACATATTTGCAAGCTAGTACAACATACACCTGTTGCTGACAGGTGTATAAAATTGAGCATAAAGCCATGCAATCTCCACAGACAAAATATTGGCAGTAGAATGGCCTTACTGAAGAGCTCAGTGAATTTCAATGTGGCACATTCATAGGATGTCACCTTTCCAACAAGTCAGTTCAAATTTCTGCCTTGCTAGAGCTGTCCTGGTCAACTGTAGGTTCTGTTATTGTGAAGTGGAAACGTATAGGAGCAACAGCGGCTCAGCCGCAAAGTGGTAGGCCACAAAAGCTCACAGAACGGGACCGCAGTGCTGAAGTGAATAAAAATCGTCTGTCTTCAGTTGCAACACTCACTACTGAGTTCCAAACAGAAATGGTTTGTCGAGATCGTTGTGGAAGAACTTGACTGGCCTGCACAGAGCCCTGACCTCAATCCCATCAAACACCTTTGGGACAAATTGGAATGTTGACTGCAAGCCAGGCCTAATTACCCAATATCAGTGCCCGACTTATTTAATGCTCGTGGCTGAATGGAAGCAAGTCCCCGCAGCAATGTTCCAAGTGGAAAGCCTTCCCAGAAGAGTGGAGGCTGTTATTGCAGCAATGTGGGGGGGACCAACTCCATATTAATACCCATGTTTTTAGAATGAGACGTTCGACGAGCAGGTGTCTATACTTTTGGTAATGTAGTGTAGCTAGCTAAGGACACTGCAGCCAACACAGGCAGCGGTTTCATGGAAACTAATCCATTGTGATTTCCTTACGTCAATATTTGCTCCAGTGGTTAGCTAGCTTGCAGGAAATATTTAGTGTTGTGTGCATCGAGACTGTGTACTTAGCTAGCTAACATCTCATAGCCTACATTGCATATGAAGTGTGACTGGCTCATGACATTTAACTGTGGCTGTACGGAGAAAACGCCCTCTTCCCATCTTTGTTGTCACTGCTGTTCTCTCTCCCACGTGGGGGTTTGTGCTCTCTGATCGGCTCAAAGTCAAGATGTTGGCCACTGACGAGAATTGCAATTCTACAAGTAAAAACGGCAGGTTCGTCGCTACCGGGAACGGCACGAAGCAGGTACCGCTTTTGTTGTAGTAAGAAAAGGCACGGCCTACCACTGTGATAAGTGATCCGCAGCAAGACGGTTTCATGCTTTAACTATAAAGAGATTTCTGTATCGACCCCAGAATAATATTTTATAAACCATAACCTTGAGTTTAATTCCACAACGTCAGAGGTGCAACGACGATGAGCCCCTGGCATTGCTATATATTGCTTGCGGTCTGCGAGTCACAACCTTTATAATTACTTGTGTAATGTCTGTGTTCTGCAGCAGGCAGCCAAAATGTGCAACAACTGATGTGAAACCTGAGCAATAACATGGCATCTTTCTCCTTCAAAACCTTGTTTCCAATGGCCAGACTATAGCTTTATTGGCAATGAAGTGCTTGTGATAGCATGCAGATGGTTTGGAACACTGTAACAGGCTTTGGTAATAGCAATCAGTAGCAGGCTGCATGCTTAATGAGATGAATTCTCTGAGCTCTTGATGTTTTCATGAAGTCAGTGTCCATTACCCATATTTTGGTGTTGTGGTGCCCCCGCTTCAAGGGAATTACTCAGCCAGCTCTTCACAATGGTGGACTAGGCTCTCACAGTTCTACATCTGAATGGTGGACTAGGCTCTCACAGTTCTACATCTGAATGGTGGACTAGGCACTCACAGTACAACTGAATGGTGTTCCATTGCTTGGGCAGGGCCTCACAATGCAAGACTAAGGGAGACACTGGGGGAGAAAGGCTGTTCCACTCCAATGCTTTTCATAGCCAGTGATAATTTAGCATGACAATGGCAAAGTGTTGTTGCAGAGCGCTGATTCAATTGCTGGGCGTTTTACTTGGTAATTGGAGTGGGGGGTCCCCTGCTAACAGCCAACTGTAGTCATCTACTGGCCTAGCTGAAACAAAGCAGGGTGCTCTTAACCTTAAACCAAGAATTGACATGTTATGCACTAAGGCTTGTATCTGAGGAAATGTACAAGTACAGCAGTGAAGCACTGATACACTGCAGCAGAGTGATGTCATGAAGCCTTCTAGTCTAACCTGATTGGCTAATTCAAAACGGAACAAACAAGTCATTTCGCAGACACTCTTATCCAGAGCGACTTAGTGCATTGATCTTAAGGTAGCTAGGTGGGACAACCACATATTTTTTATTTTTTTATTTTACTAGGCAAGTCAGTTAAAAACAAATTCTTATTTTCAATGACTGCCTAGGAACAGTGGGTTAACTGCCTGTTCAGGGGCAGAACGACAGATTTGTACCTTGTCAGCTCGGGGATTCGAACTTGCAACCTTTCTGTTACTAGTCCAACGCTCTAACCACTAGGCTACCCCCACAGTAAGTACATCAATAAAGTAGCTGTCAGCAAAGTCTGAGCTAGTAAGGGGGCGAGCGTTAGTTCATAAGACAATATTGGTACATAGACAAAACCCTGTGTTGTAATTACTAGTACTCAAACCAATGCTACCTTTGTTGCTGAAGTCGTCGATCATGACGATCTCGGCCAGGTATCGCCTGGGCGTTCTCTTGATGACGCTGTGAACCGTCCTCATCAGGGTGGACCAGCCCTCATTGTGAAACACGATGACGACACTGGACGTCAACAGGTTGTCGTCATAGTGCCAGTACTTACACCTACAGTAGGAGGAGAAGAATAATTAAAATGGCTGTAGGCATACATACTGTACATGTAGTGAATAACAGGGAATATTTACATAGCTTAGGCTAGTTAACCCACTGTTCCTAGGCCGTCATTGAAAACAATAATTTGTCCTTAACTGACTTGCCTAGTTAAATAAAAGGTAAAATAAAATTTAAATAAAAGTATAGCATTTCATACATTTAGAAAATACTGCTTTGGAGTGATATAGGACTGCACACACACAACAGGGGGCCAAAGGTGCAACAGATTCCACTATGCAATCTGAAGATATCAGAATAGACACAGCCCTGGCTAGCTTAGCTTCACCAGCAATTGCTGCTAGCTAGATCCATTCCAAAACATGATAGCCCTAAGCTCAGCTGCCTAGCTCTTTCTCCTTTGTGTCTACCCAGGGCTCTGGGGGTTGTGACAGGCCTCTGTCACAACCCCCAATCCCCTCCCCCCTCCACAGGCAGACCATCTGTGAGGCAGGAAAGCAGCCCTGCTTTGTGTGGTTTCCTCTGGCAGAGTGCGCTGTGTGTGTGTGTGTCCTGGACTCCACTTCCTCATTCTCAGCGTACTCACTCACTAAAGGTCTCTGCTGCTCTTCTACTGCAAAAACAACAGTACTCACTACTTCCCATTGCCACATGCCATGCCTACGTATAAGCTTCAAGCCAGCCAATTGCCCTACAACTAGCCATCCAACTGCCCTGTTAATACAGCAGAGTGTGTGAGAGAGAGCAAGAGGCCGGTCCAGACACTGGTGTGGCATACTGAGGGTCTATTTTTAGCCTTGGTTTGAGCCCTTGTCGCTAGCAAAGCAATCTGCCTCGGCGACGACCTGAAAGGAAAAGACGGAGCAGCGAGGCATCGGAGGTCACTTGACCCAAGAATTGTGAGCGTTATCATCAGTGATATACAGAATTCAGGACGGAGTGAGCAGTAAGAGGTTGGTCAGGTCTGGGCTGAACTGAAAACAGTTTGCAGCACAGCAGATCTAGAGTATCGGGGAGGGGTTGTTAAGGCTTAGAGACTGAACTGAGAACAGTTTATAGAGCATCTCTGGGAGGTTTCATTTATGGTGAATCACACAAGTCTGCCTACCTGTCCTTCCTGTTTAGGATGATTATAACATTTGGCATATAAAATGTTCTCTTTCTAAGAAACGCCTGGCGGGTTTGTGTGCATTGTGACGCGTGTATGTTTTGGATGTGTTTTGCAATGCAAATGTTAATCCTTGTGTTAGTGTGTGTGTTGCTCCCATCGCATCTCCCCTGCAGTAACATGCGGAACGGCTCCTGTTCTGACCTGTCCTCCTGGTTCTCACCCACCAACACTCAGATAAACACCTCAGATTACAGTCCCGTTTGACCAAACCTTTATAACCTGAGAGCTCACAGCTCCATTAAGGGAAAATGTCTTTCAGCCTCTCTAGGCCTGAAAACAGATAAAGATCCTCACGTCACTCACTTTTACAGGGAGGTTTTGGACTGCCACTTTATTATGACCTGCACAAAAAAAGCTTCAACAGTAAATAAAAGGATAGGAAAGGACAAAAGAGGGAGGCACTAAAGACAGACAGGGAACATCTCAAATGGCACCCTATTCCCTATATAGTACACTACTTTTAAAACAGGACTCATAGGGCTCTGGTCAAAAGTCGTGCACTATATAGGGAATAGGGTGCCACTTAAGAAGTCTCCCTGAAGAGGCTTATAGAAAGTTGTGAAAGAAAAGATTAGAGGAGGGTCTTCTACTGAACTGGGATTCAGTGCCCTTACCATCCCCAACCCATCTCCGTGTTTAACAGTGGAACTAATGGCTTATCCTTCAGCGACAGTATGCTGGCTTGTGTTTTGAGTTGAGGCGTCGATAAGTTAGAAGGGCAGGGGAGGAAAGCATTAGTCATATCAGCTTCTTGTAAACACCGCGCAATAGTCTACACATGGCGTAAGCTCTATGGCTGTATTCAAATCTACTGCATTTGAGAACTATTTTGAAGTTGCTGCACTTCATTTCATGAATATTCACCAGGCCTATGGGTAACTTGCTCTGACAGTGTGGAGTGTTTTCTGGAGAGAAAAAAAAGAAAGTCCAACAGGGATCCATTGCAGAACAGCGGTTAGCCTAGATGAGTTTTCACGAAAACCTCGCTCATTCCCATCTGAAACGACACAAATAGAAGCATATCCAGTGATGGTCTTGGACCTGATGTTAATTAACTCAAGGGAGCGGACACAGTTGAATGGCTCGGGTTGCTGCTGTTGTGTGAGAGGGAAGGTCTGTTCCAGAGACTTTAGTTCTCAGCATGACAACACTCTGAACGCACTACTCTTGGTAAAAGGTCATGAATTCCATACAGATTTTGCAAGCATTTTGCCATCTCATGGACAGACGACGTAAACATAAATGATGCAAAATTTAGCTAAGATTACTAGCCAACATATCAGTCAGGATGCAGACTGGAGGCTTGAAGAGTGATCGTTGTGTGTGGAAACATTCATCACGCGTCTATAAAGATAACAGTTCTCTCTGTGCCGAGCTCTATGGAGGGGAAGACGAGAGCAACACTAATGAATAACAACGGTGCCTTAACTCAGTCTGTGGAGGTTACTTGTCGCTCTAGGGGCTCCATGTGAGTTTCAGTACGTGTGTGTGCGCGCCTGACAAATAGTATCGGAAGGAGAGAGCTAAAACAAGTGTATGCTCGTGTGTGTAGAGGGAAAGAGGGTCCTGTGCTGAGCGAAGGTCAGCCATCTTCCTGCCAACATGCCGCAGCCTTGTAGTGAAGCGCCTCGCAGAAATCTTAAATGGAGACTGTTTCACCACATTTCTGCTGACAGGATCCCTCCAGGCTAGGCAGGTCTAACACAGTGACCCTCCCAGAGGAACACTAATGTATGACAGATAGGTACTAACCTACCTCTCAACCACACACATGAAGCCTGGAACACGTAGGCCACAGCCAAGACACACGTAAAGTACCACACGCATCCTAAATAAACAGGCCTATGCTCTGTCAACAGAAAAGTTATGAAAACCACAGCACTAAATTATTAAGTGTTTAAAGTTGTGATTTAAGGAGGAGGCTAACGGTGTAACGTCAATGTTTTCATAAGGCTTACACATAACTTAAGTGTTGTATTGCTAGTGTCATGTGTGGATATTGGACACATTCAGATTTAGCAGAAACATGATATGAACTGTTCAGCGCGGAAAAGACTGAGGCTTAACCGGTTTACTAGTTGCACCAGGCTGGCAACTAGTCCCATCTGTAGACCTACAGCTGTGTCTCGGGACTAGTCTAATTGATACAGGCTCGCGCTTCATCAGAGAGTTGTTTTTGTTTACTCACACAGCATCTGGAGGAGGGCAGCTGAGCCAGAGTGGTGGTGAAAATGCTGAACATCCTTGGCTTCTTCCCACCGTGTTATGGGACTGGGGCCAAGCATGCACATATAGGCAACACAACTCAGCCCCTCTGCAGAGAGGTGAGAATGTCTAACGTTATCTGCCATGAAACTCAAAAGAGTTCCTGCCACTGAATTGCAGTCTTACCCAATGTCCTGAACGGGGCTAAAATGAAGTGTAATGGACAAGGCTGCTCAATAGTGACTGCATTGGGCCATCTTGTGGCCAAAACCCAGAACTACAGATCCTGTGTTGAGACGATTCACATCCTGATTGCACAACTAAAGTACAACCAATCCACCTCAGCCACATGGGTTTTCTGTAATCAAACACAGATTGAGCTAAATAAATAATGACAAATGATCGGGAACATCTATTAAAAGGGTAGTACTATTTACATTTCTATGTAACCTTTACTTAACTAGGCAAGTCAGATAAGAACAAATTCTTATTTACAATGACGACCTACACCGGCCAAACCTGGACGACGCTGGGCCAATTTTGTGTCGCCCTATCGGACTACCAACTACGGCCGGTTGTGATACAGCCTGGATTCGACCCAGAGCGTCTGTAGTGACGCCTCTAGCACAGAGATGCAGTGCCTTAGACCGCTGCGCCACTCGGGAGCCCCCCTAATAGAGTGAGTGACACCTTTGCCTACATCTGCTGTGCACTGATCCACAGAAAGGCGTGAATAGCAGTGTGCCAATCAGGACCGTCTTTGTATATAGCAGCTCAAGCCACAACAAGTGATGCACTTTGTCAGTAACTGGTTAGTCCACATGAGTTCTATTTTTCTAACACGGTGCAGTTCACATGGCTGTCAACCTCAAACTGACAGAATAATGTACAGCTGCCCATATATCATGGGATGGTTTACATATGTAGACCAACTAGGAAATGCAGTCTACACATCTAATATCAACAGTTAGGTCTGGGGCAGTGATGTCGTGGTTAATGCCATTTCACAAAGAGAAAGTTGCAAGAGACATTCACCCTCCACTACACCCCTGGTCTGGGTGCAGCAACAGTCTCACACCTACTACAGTTAATGTAATCAGTTGACAGTATGGTTGTCCTACATTCCTTAGAAGCACCAAACCCCCAAAAATGGGGCCCAGCCCAGCCACAATCACTCATTATGTTCTTTAGTCTAGCATCCATTATCTCCCATACTGACTAGGCCATAGTAAAGTCCACGTGGGGTGTCAGCAGCCCAGCCACATAACCTAAAGCCTGTACTGTAGCGTCCAACCGGTCTCATGCTGACTGTTCAAAGGTGTCCTTTGTGTTCCCACTGGGCCCTGCGGCCAGATGAAAGGCTGGAGAAATACACCTTCGCCTGTTTGTTCGCCACACAGTATTAGTCCATTGTGAGTTAATCAGTGACAGTGTGTGTGGCCCAATGTGTGCACACAGACAAAACGACGAGGTGACACCATTCATCCGTATGTGAAGACTCAATAGCGCATTGAAGCCAATTGAAATCTGTTAAGACGGCGTCTCATGAAGACATAACCTGAAACATTTGAGCTACTCCAGGAAGTGACGCTGCTCCCTCTCATCGAGTAACTCAAGTTGAAGACCGACCAGGGTACTGCAGGCTGCCATTAGCAACTAAATTACCCTTATACTTGTGTGCGATCAAAAAAATTATAATAAATTGTTCAAGGACATACATTTGGTGTATTAGAAGCAATTACTGGTACCATGATCTTCCAAAAATGGTTTTCCACAAAGATGGCATTTTTTCCACATTCACTATATTGGGGAATTAAGTTCTGATAACAAATGCCTCCCGTACCACTGTTGCCTTGAACTTCCATGGCTTCAATGAGAGGGGGGGGGGCAGTTGTTCCCTTCTGGTTTGGCCATATATCATTTGAAAATTAAAGAGGACTAAAGATCATATTTAGTTAAGAGTAATTAACACAATGTTTAGCATATTTCTGTAACACAGATTTCCAGTGTTCTGGTTGTGACACTCAAGGTGGGGGTTGATGGTCACTAGACTTGTTATGGATTATGCTCATATTGGTTGATAGTGATTGTCGCCAGACTGGAGGTACAAGGACACGCTGATTATTCACGGTTGTATGGATGACCTTCTGTGGACACTGATTCTGTAGCAGCTGACAAAGCCGCTGCCTTGGTTTTGAACTGCGTGCCTCTCGGGCTGGTGTTTCCAGAACATTTGGTGCCATCTGATTAGAAGAAAAAAAAGGGCCCGTCTCCAAGAGGCCAGTTAGACATTCTCTGTGCTGGAGGCGTCTCCGTTACAACTTGTAATAAACCTGATTAACTTGACCTACGATTGCTCCTTTTTGTTCAGCTAGATATTCATTATACCAAACTTCACGCAGTACCTGAAATCTACACAAACAACTCTACAGAACACTGTAACCAGCTAGTGTACCGTAATAAAACCTACGTAACAGTCTTATCAAGAACCAGACCACTGGCAACATGTCCCTATCCCAATAGTATAGGCCATCAGTCACACATCTCCAGTACTGAAAATAATCTGTAGCTGCATTCTACTTCCAGGGTTAGGAGGACTTGGCGATCTGATACGTTCGTTTATACACTGAATCCAAAACAACTCCATGCAAATTAAATCCAAAAGGTTTCTCCTCAGCTTGAGAACCTTGGGTTGACCTAGCCACGGGACAGCCTAGCCTCCATTCCTCATTTGTTCTGCTATGACTGTTCTCTAATCTGCTCTGATATAAACTAAAGCCATAATGCAGGTCAATTGGATTGATGTTGTTGCGTGTGTTTTGGCTGGCCGGACTGCTCTTCTGATGACATACGCTGATGTTCTATGGTAGGGCTCCCACTGGCACATAGGGCTCGTGCCCATCATGTTATTACATCGTCACCTGACCTTAAGAGTTCCATCAATGCATACTAACCAGTGTTGTTACAGGGATTCCCATCACTTCGCATAGTTTTACCAATGCTTTGATATACTCTGAACAAAAATATATATTTTTAAACGCAACATGCAACAATTTCAACGTTACCGTTCATAAAGGAAATCAGTTAATTGAAATAAATTAAGCCCTAAACCACAGATTTCACAACTGGAAATACAGATACATTTTTTTTTAAAGTAGGGGCGTGGATCAGAAAACTAGTCAGTATCTGGTTTGAACACGATTTTGCCTCAAGCACGACATCTTCACAGAGTTGCTTAGGCTGTTGATCGTGGCCTGTGGAATGTTGTCCCACCCCTAAATGGCTGTGTGACGTTGCTGGATATTAGCAGGAACTGCAACACACTGTCGTACACGTCCATCCAGAGCATCTCGAACATGCTCAACGGGTGACGTGTTAGGGGAGTATGCAGACATTTTCAGCTTCAAGGAATTGTGTAGAAATCCTTGCGACATGGGGCTGAGCATTATCATGCTGAAACATGATGACGGCAGATGAATGGCACGACAACGGGCCTCGTCACGGTATCTCTGTGCATTCAAATTGCAATTGTCTTTGTTGTCCTTAGCTTATGCCTACCCATACCATAACCCCACCATGGGGCACGCTGTTCACAACGTTGACATCAGCAAACCGCTCTCCCACACGATGCCATACACTGTCTGCCATCTGCCTGGTACAGTAGAAACCAGGATTCATCTGTGAAGAGTACACATCTCCAGTGTGCCAGTGGCCATTGAAGGTGAGCATTTTGTTATTCTAGTCGGTTATGATGCCAAACTGCAGTCAGGTCAAGACCCGGATGAGGACAACAGGCACGCAGATTAGCTTCCCCGAGACGGTTTTTGACAGTTTGTACATAAATTCTTTGCTTGTACAATCCCACAGTTCCATCTGTCAGAGTGGCTGGTTTCAGATGATCCCACAGGTGAAGAAGCCAGATATGGGAGGTCCTGGGCTGGTGTGGTTACATGTGGTCTGCGGTTGAGAGATTGATTGCACGTACTGCCAAATTCTCCAAAACGACATTAGAGGTGGCTTATGGTAGAGAAATTAACATGTGGCTTCGGGACAAGTCTCTGAATGTCCTTGAGTGGCCCAGCTAGAGCCCAGACTTGAATCCAATCTAACATCTCTGGAGAGACCTGAAAATAGCTGTGCAGCGACGCTCAACATCTAACCTGACAGTGCTTGAGAGGATCTGCAGAGGAAAATGGGAGATACTCCTCAAAGACAGGTGTGTCAAGCTTGTAGCGTGATACCCATGAAGACTCGAGGCTGCAATCACTGCCAAAGGTGATTCAACAAAGTACTGAGTAAAGGGTCTGAATACTTATGTAAATATGATACTTCAGTTTTATTTGTAATAAAATGTGGAAAAGGGGGTCTGAATACTTTCCAAATGCACTGTATTTAGTCAATATCTCACGAGCCGCCAGGTCTGGTTACAGACTAATAGAGATGTATAGAGGGGACCATTTCCACTAGACAGGAAAACCCGCTATGGGCTTTGCCATCACAGAAGGGATCAATGGCGAAGATCAGAGGTGCGCCCTCTATACAATTCTACTGACAGCAGCTGTCATGACATTTCTCCAAACAGCCTCTCAGCTCGCATAAGAACTAACTGAGGAAACAAGTAGAGATCGGATCATGGAAACACACCCGGGTAGAGATCTGATTCTGAAAGTAACGCAGGCATCATTTGATAAATTAACTAACATTGCCCAATTTGAAAACGCATTACTTCACTCCGTTACTCATAAAAAGCAGTCTGATTACATATAAAAGTAACAGGTTAAGGCATTACCCCAACACAGGTGATTGCTAAAACGGGACAACTGAGAGGTACAGCATTCAAAGTAGTAGTTCATGGAAATGTAAAAAAGTATGTTATACATTTAATCGTTCAACTCATCATTAGTGATAATTCAGTAAATTTATCATGATATGGATTTTTGTCCATGTCGCCAAGCAACTGATATATTTTCCCCTCATTCTTTATAGATGGGTTGGCTGTTTAGCATCAAAACCAAAACGTGAGCAACTAAATCAGGCAAAACAGCCCGGATTGGCTTAGATTAAATAGTTAAGTCTTCAATGTTTATTGAAAACAAATACATTTGCACAATGAGCTAACTTATAGCAAACATATATCCGACTTTCATGTGCACAAACATATAGCTTTGTCCTACCAACATTTCTGCATAACTTCCTATTCTCTTCCCAACAGCAGAAATGACAAACATATACAGTAAGAATATTATATACGAATTATCTGCCCATGTAAATTCCCAATTCAGCCCGCATAGACATCTGTTTCGTATGTAATGTGCAACAAGTGTAGAGAGCGAGAGCCTTGCTATTGGGAGGCACCGCCGTGGGCAGACCTGGCTCTCAAGACAGGCTGTGCAGACTGCCAACAAAATGGAGGTGGAAACTGTGCTGCACTTCCTACCCTCCTGTCAAATGTATGACCAGACATATTTCCCCTCAGATTACGCAGACCCAAAGACTTAGAAAACAAATCCAATTTTGATAACTCCAAATACCAGTGTGCAATAACAGCAGCAGGATTTGTGACCCGTTGTCACAAGAAAAGGGCTACCAGTGAACAAACACCATTGTAAATACAACCCATATGTTGATCTTCCCTTTGGTAAATTGTAACACTGTACATAGCCATAATAACACATTTGAAATGTATATTCTTGAAACTTGTGTAAGTGTATTGTTAACTGTTATCCAGTTCACTTGCTTTGGCAATGCCAATAAAGCCCTCTGAATTGAGAGCGCAAAGCACAATCACAAGATGGTGCTGCAAAGCAGGCTATTGGCAAAGTAGTTTGGGTTACACACCTCCATCACAGTCACGTCATTGTTATCAACGTTCCGCAAACGCCACAGCCACATTGAGGTCTAAAAGTAGAACGGGAGCGAATGACTATTTTGCCCAGAGATGGAGTAGATTTCCCAAGTCCCTTGCGCTCAAGTCCAGGGACCAGTGCTCAAGTCAAGTCACTGGGTCCACATGAACTCAGAAGAAATTATGTACCCAGTCAGATATAGCATAGTGGCAAGTAGTCAAATTGTTTGCCATCCCTTTTTCTTTCTGTGCACACCAAAATCTTTTTGCATATAGGCTACTGGTAATTTTAACAGGGCCACGTTCCACTGAAAAAAGTATGAACATTGTAGATTGAAATTCAATGTAATCAAATCAAATTTAATTTATCACATGCACTGAATAACACTGGTGTAGACGTAACAGTAAAATACTAGCTTACAAACCATTCCCAACGATGCAGAGTTAAAAAAAAGAATAGTAACTAACAAGGAATAAAATACACAAGAATAGAACTATATACACAAGGAGTATCAGGTCAATGTACAGAGATCATAGGTATTAGACATAGATATGTACATTAAGGCAGGGTAGGCATCAGGATAGATAAGAGTCTAATTTAAAAAACAGTAGCAGCAGCAAATGAGTGTAAAAGTGTGTATGTTTGTGTTGTGTCGGTGTGAGAATGACCGCATGAGATGGTTTGGGTACCATTAATTGACTATTTAGTAGTCTGGCTATTTAGCGGTCTTATGGTTAGAAGCGGGGTAGAAGCGGTCTCGGAGCCTATTGGTCCAAGAGACAATGCCCTGATACGGTTTGCCGGACAGTAGCAGAGTGAACAGTCTATGGCTTGGGTGACTGGAGTCTTTGGGAATTTTTCAGGCCTTTCTCTGACACCGCCTGATATATACACTGACCAAAAATATAAATTCAACATGTAAAAGTACTGGTCCCATGTTTCATGAGCTGAAATAAAATATCCCAGAAATGTTCCTTACACACAAAAAGCTTCTCAAATTGTGCACAAATGTGTTTTCATTTAACCAGCATGATCATTACACAGGTGCACCTTGTACTTGGGACAACAAAAGGCCACGTTAAAATGTGAAGTTGTCACATAACACAAAGAGGTCTCAAGTTGAGGGAGTGTGCAATTGGCATGCTGATTGCAGAAATGTCCACCAGAATTGTTGCCAGAGAATTCTCAACCATACGCCACCTCCAATGTCATTTTAGAGAATTTGGCATTACGTCCAACCAGACACACATCAGCAGACCTCGTGCAATCATGCCAGACCAGGACCTCCACATCCGGCTTCGTCACCTGTGGGATCGTCTGAGACCAGCCACCCTGACAGCTGATGAAACTGAGAACAATTTTTGTCTGTAATAAACCCCTTTTGTGAGGAAAAACTCATTGACTGGCTGGGCTTGGCTCCCCAGTGGGTCGGCCTATGCCCTTCCAGGCCCATCCATGGCTGCGCCCTTCTAGTCATGTGAAATCCATAGATTAGGGCCTAATGAATTTCTTTCAATTAACTGATTTCCTTATAAGGATCTGTAAAACCTTTTTTACATTTTTTATTAATTTTTTAAATCATTGCGTTTATATTTTTGTTCAGTATAGATGTCCTGGATGGCAGGGAGCTCAGCCCCAGTAGTCCCAGTGATGTGCTGGGCTGTTCGCGCCACCCTTTATAGCACTTTGCGGTCAAGGGCAGTACAATTGCCATACCAAGCGGTGAGGCAGCCATTCAATGTGCTCTCGATGGTGCAGCTGTAGTAGAACTTTGAGGATCCGAGTGCCCATGCCAAATCTTTCCAGCCTCCTGAGGGGGGGAAGAGGCGCTGCAGTTCACGCTTCACGACTGCGGGTGTGTGTTCTAAAGGTCGACCGATTAATCGGACTGGCCGAGTTTTCATAACAATCGGAAATCTGTATTTTTGAGTGCCGATTTGCCAATTTTTAAAATGTATTTTTTATACCTTTTTTAACGAGGCAAGTCAGTTAAGAACACATTCTTATTTTCAATGACGGCCTAGGAACGGTGGGTTAACGCCTCGTTCAGGGGCAGAACGACAGATTTTCACCTTGTCAGCTCGGGGGATCCAATCTTGCAACCTTACAGTTAACTAGTCGAACACAATAACGACCTGCCTCTCTCTCATTGCCTTCTCCAAGGAGACTGTCTGTTACGCATATGCAGTAAGCCAAGGTAAGTTGCTAGCTAGCATTAAACTTATCTTATAAAAAAAAAACTATCAATCATAATCACTAGTTAACTACACATGGTTGATGATATTACTAGATATTATCTAGCGTGTCCAGCGTTGCATATAATCTGACTGAGCATACAAGTAAGCAGAAGCAGGCGCGTAAACGTTCATTCAAACAGCACTTTTGTGTGTTTTGCCAGCAGCTCTTCGTTGTGCGTCAAGCATTGCGCTGTTTATGACTTCAAGCCTATCAACTCTCGAGATGAGGCTGGTGTAACCGAAGTGAAATGGCTAGCTAGTTAGTGCGCGCTAATAGTGTCTCAAACGTCACTCGCTCTGAGCCTTCTATTAGTTGTTCCCCTTGCTCTGCATGGGTAACGCTGCTTCGATGGTGGCTGTTGTCGTTGTGTTGCTGGTTCGAGCGAGGAGAGGGACGGAAGCTATACTGTTACACTGGCAATACTAAAGTGCCTATAAGATCATCCAATAGTCAAAGGTTAATGAAATACAAATGGAATAGAGGGAAATAGTCCTATAATAACTACAACCTAAAACTTCTAACCTGGGAATATTGAAGACTCATGTTAAAAGGAACCACCAGCTTTCATATTTTCTCATGTTCTGAGCAAGGAACTGAAACATTAGCTTTCTTACATAGCACATATTGCACTTTTACTTTCTTCTCCAACACTTTGTTTTTGCATTATTTAAACCAAATTGAACATGTTTCATTATTTACTTGAGGCTAAATAGATTTTATTTTATTGATGTATTATATTAAGTTAAAATAAGTGTTCATTCAGTATTGTTGTAATTGTCATTATTACAAATAAAGAACTAAAAATAGTCTGATTAATCGTTATCGGCTTTTTTGGTCCTCCAATAATCGGTATCGGCGTTGAAAAATCATAGTCGGTCGACCTCTAGTGTGGACCATGTTAAGTCCTTAGCGATATGAACGCCAGGATCTCAACCCACTTCACAACAGCTCCATTGATGTGGATGGGGGCATGCTCTCCCCTTTCTCCTGTAGTCCACAATCAGCTCATTGGTCTTACTGACGTTGAGGGAGAGGTTTTTGTCCTGGTACCACACTGCTAAGCCTGACTTCCTCCCTGTAGGCTGACTCGTCTCCATCAGTGATCAGGCCGACCACCGTTATATCTTCAGCAAACTTGATAGTGTTGGAGTTGTGCACGACCACGCAATCGTTGGTGAACAGGAAGTACAGGAGGGGACGAAGCACACACCCCTGAGGGGCCCCGTGCTAAGGGTCAGCCTGGCGGAGGTGTTGTTGCCTGCCCTCACCACCTGGGGACGACACGTCAGGAAGTCCAAGATCCAGTTGCAGAGGGAGGGACTAGTCCCAAGGTGGGAGGGCTGAGCGAGACTACAAATTCAAAGATGGCCTACCCTTCTATAACCTACTCAAGGGAGAGAAAAAAACACACCTAGACCGTTTTATTATTAACGTGTTTTTTTGGGCTTGTGTTTCTCAACCAGGCAAACGGTAGCTACTTAAAAAAGGCAGGTTAGTGAAGGTGAAGCGATCGGTCCAAAAACTCTTTCCCAGTCCACTTAGTAAACTGAAATACATTTTTTTGTCAGTAATAATCTCGTCAATTGCCACTGAAAAATAGCTGTTTGACAAATATTTCCGTCACCATTTGCTGCCAAAATTAACACTAGTAGAAAACCCTTTTTGCTAGCCATCAGACCACGCGTATAATTTGATCTAATTGGTGTGTAAATGGAAGCATGTGTAACTCTCCTCAAAATAAATGGCAATATGACGCAAACGCTACGAACAGAATAGATAAGCTACGCCTCAGATCTCAAGGTGTGAATTTGTGGCACACAATATCTACGGTTTTGATAATGGACCAACTGAATAATTGCTTTTCTATTGGACTGGTGAAAGGCCTTTGTTCTGTTAACATTGCACAACCAACCCTGCCCCACACCCTTGTCATACCAGCCCTTCAGGTATAGAATTGTGCTTGCAACACCAGAATAGTGGGTTAGATGCCAATGTATGCATGAATGACAAAGTTGCTTTGGATAAAAGTGTCTGCTAAATGACATGTACCAGGATTGACATAAAGGGTTGCCCTATTTCCTAGGGCAAGTGAACTCTGAACAGTGACTCAAGTTGAGCCTCCTCTTAGGTTGCCATATTGAGCAGGTGAAACCAAAACTGTAAAAATAATTCCAATAGCCTAACTGATCTTTCTGGTTCCTCCCCCACATTGTTTAAGTGAAGGACAGACAATTTATGGCAGTCCGGCAATTTGAGCCTGGTCTGATAATTATTTTTTGCTGATAACTAAAATTCTTTATTCTATCAGGTCTTTGATTCGTCCCTTGTGTCAGTAAAGGGCAGCTAGTATGGCATGTGTGTTTGAATTAACTATTTACATTCTCAGGCAATTGATCATAATCGTCAGGCAAAAAAATTCAAAAGACCTCTGACTTGCCTGATGGACAAGTGCCTTTCAGACCTTAATGTCAAGCCATGGACACATTATGATCTTTAAAAAAATACATTTGTGAAAGGAACGATGAAGTAACATTCAACTGGAACACCCAGTGAGACATATTTAGAAGAGAAAAAACATTAAATTGATGAGAGTTCCTTAACACACGTACCATTCCGATAGGCTTAGCTACATCCTTAATAGAGACGACTACTAGTCTATACAACACAGTACCACCAATCCATACAGTAGCCATCTACCTGGGCTCTAAGGCCTACTACTGTAACTACTCTTTATGGTGAATGTCACAGATTCCTTCTTCATTCCAATTCAAATGCCATAAAACACATAAACCATTCCAAAAGGCTTAGGTCTAAAAAAAATATATATACACTATGACCCAGCACCTAGTCTATCTGCCTGGATTGGGCTCAGGCCTTACACTACTTACTCTTCATGGCGAATGTCGCTGATGGTCCTGTCTAGGGAGATCATGTCACTTGCCACCATGTTGAAGCCAAATTCCTTAATGCTGGCCTGGGCGGCCTCGTGGTACTCCGCTCCCAGGACGAACGGCTTCGCACCCTCCCCAGGCCCATCCTGCACCCCGTGGGGCTCCGGCTCCTTAAGCTCAAAGTTCCCCAGGGTCCCCTTCCTTAGGATGGGTGCAGAGTAGACATTGGTGTGGGGCTTGAAGGTGACATACTGTTTCTGGATGACATTCTGCTGGTTCTGAGCACCGCCGGCTGGTTTGCCAGGAACCAGCTTGTCGTCTCCTCTGTTCTTCTGTCGGATGGAGTCCAGGTCCACCTCGACCCCTTCCACATGGGGCCAGGGGACCACGGGTTTGAACTGGTCAGCAATGTCATTCTTAGGCAAGAGGTTAGGGGCATCTCCCTCCTGTATAGAATCAGAGAGAGATTAGCTAGGCCTATTGCTTTTCCAAGGCCTAAAATGGAGGGTGTGATAGATTATCAAGCAAGTTTAGCTGACAGCTACTAGCTTTTACAAGGCGTAAAATGGTTAAACAGATGATGCTCTTCATCTAGGTTTGCAGGATCAGCAAAGGTCTTAATCTGCCCTACTTGACAGCTCAATTGGCTAACTAGTCCCCCAGCAATTAGCTTAAAGTCGAATTCCTTCACTGGCCACATTACGGGTATGCACATGTGTTTATGTTCATCAGGTTCACAATAAACATCGCTAGGAACATTGCATAGCTAACCAATATAAATTACACGCCATTGTTTGTTTTAACACAGTATCACTTGTTCGACAAAGACAATTACAGCTTCAGTGCGAGTCTTGACAGGTGTGAGTTTAGCTTCGGGGATGCATTAACGTAGATGGCTAGCTTTCCAGGCATTCGTTTTGCCAGCTGGCTACGTGTCATTTCAACAACGTTTTACAAGCTTGGTGGTGTCTTTTCATACAATGATAGCTATTGTCGAATTCGTGAGCAACAGGAGACAATTTTAACGAGAGATAGCTACCAGACTAAAGCCTTCCGGGTATGTTTGATATTGTCGTCAGAGCAAGCGGGCATTCCGGAATGAGTGGGTTCAATGCAGGAACGCTGGCTAGTTAACCAGACAGCTAATGTTAACTAGTTAACGTTAGATACCAAAATGTATAAGCAAATGGTAGTCAGCAAGACTGTCATCAAGTCCCAGTGACATTGTTGCACTCTAACGTTACAGTAGCTAGCTAAAATAGACCCAAACGCTAACAATCTCCATGACAACGACTCAGACTTGCTTGCTAGCTGACGTTAGCGACTTTAGCAACATGGTTAGGTAACGTTAGCCAGATTTACATGCCAGAAATGTTATAGAATGCATAGCTACAACAAAACACATGAAACATATCAAATGAACGTTTGACCAATAGAAAGCCGGTTGTAATTGAATACTTACCCGTTTAGCAAAGGGATTTTCGTCGTGCTCTATCGGCGAAAGGGAAGACCAAAGCACCACAAGCCCTAAGAATGTGGCAATAACTATTACACTGCGAAGAATAAATCCAACTCTTAACCTCATTTTGAAAATAAGACCATCTACGAGGTGCTAGCTAACCTCGTTACTTCGTGGCACCCCTGCCTGCCAAAGCCAGTTCGAATCCCAAATTGAGCCAACCGTGCACCTCTCCTGATTTGAATCCCTCTTGTCCGCATGTAACATTATCTGCGCTCTGTCTGTCTGTCTGTCTGTCTGTCTGTCTGTCTGTCTGTCTGTCTGTCTGTCTGTCTGTCTGTCACACCGCCCTACTGCGAACAAAAGTTGTAATATAAGCAGAGACGACCCGTCATTCAGGGCAGGTGGGGCTCTTTTGAGCTTCATTTTTGTTGTTGTTGGGGGGGGGCTTTCCTGTTTTGCATGTTATTTGGCATTAATACGTGTCACATATCAGTTGCAAACGAAGTTTAAAAAAAATCAGAATATATCATTAGAGTTAATAAAGCAGCATACAAACATGGTCTCTTTTTTGTTTTCTTGACTAAGACAGCTCCAAAATGCAGGTGTTTCAGCCTAGCTCAGTGCTTTCTGTGGTGGGGCAAGCCAGCAGAAAATACAGAGCATTGCTCAGTGTTCTGTTACTCATGGGGACACTACGTCACAGCCAAGTCTAAGGGCAGAGCTAGAAAATTCAAGCTCCTTGGGTGCTGCCACAGAGTTACATTAGAAGTGCCCATCCAAGAAGGCTGAAGGTCACTGGCCACAGATAAAATTACGTCAAATCACATTATCTACAGTATCTTTGTTTGGACTGATCATGTCAACATCATACTTTCAAAATCTTAGCTATAAGTCATCATCATGAATCAAGTCGGTAATCTACTGGCAAGTCATTTTTAATACTTGTCATAAGAAGATAAATAATTAAGAGAAAATATAGGTAAAACGTATCGGTGCTCATTGCCCGTTGGACATGAACATTACACAACAAGCTGGAAATCGCAAATTCAACATTGAGTGGTTTGGAAGGAATCAGTCGCTAACTGCAAGCATTGCAAAGCAATCATTAGCCTGCTATTTAGTGGGGTGGCTGTGTGGTCCCAAGTCTTAGATTAAGGGTCTATTTTCCTAGTTTAAAATGATAAACGATAAATGATAAATGATAAACATTCAACATTGGCCATGCTGTCAATTTGTGCCGCACAGAAAACAACTGTTAACTGGGAAATCCAGAGAATGCCAGACTTTGAAGACAAAGTTTGATGACAAAATTTGCCCACAAAAGACCGATGCGCCACCTTCCTGTTCAAGTGAGCACAGCAAGGTGAGTCCAGAAATGTCTTGTATTCTGCTGAATAAACTATGTAATATGCCAGGGAGATATGTATACTGTAGCTAAGAAAGTAATACTACGTGTTGTGTAGTAAGCTGTTAGTAGCCCATGTGCCTCACCCTAATAATTTGATCTATTTTCACCTCTTAATTTCACCTACTGATCTGACTTGGTGGTGAACATGTAGCTTATAACCTGTTTTTGAGAAATGAAATATTGAATATTGTAAGAGCTTTCATTGCCATGTACCCCTGTTCGTATTCTTATCTTTTATTATTCTTATTGTTGCTGCATTTTCGAAGAAGGACCCTAGAATTAAGCATTTCGTTGGACGACGTATACCATGAGCATCACGTACGTACAACTTAAAACTAGAGGGGATTGAAATTATATTAATACCTTACATCTATTGAAAATGTGCATCTGACAATACTTTACTTATTGCATTATTAATACCAACCATGAGATATACCCTTTTTTCCAATGTTTGCATCGCTTAATAGCAATAACCTATGTCAGAGATGGGTAACTGATTGGGGTGAGGGCCCCAAAAAATGGAAGTCATGGGGCGCAGTGAGTTTACAGCAAAGTAAGTTTAAAGTTCATTTTCTGCAATTCTGCACATTTTGATATGGAGCATAGAGAACATATTTGGTGTTTTAAAGCAAGTTTGGAATTCTACACATTTTGCCATAGGCAGAGAAATTAGCATTTTTACAGCTCATTTCCTGCATTTCTACACATTTTGCCATAGGGTGGAGGAAAATGTTTGTGGCTTTTAATATTATAACTGATGAACAACGGGGCCAACCTCGGTCGGTAATTTGGCCGTGCTTACTACGAGGTTAGATAGCTGTCTGCTAGACACATTTACCACTCTAAAAACATTTAGCTGACAATTGAGTGACGACTGAGGCACAACCAAGTCTCGAAATTACACCTTGTGTATTCTATTATTCTAACTCTCAACAAGAGGGAGGCCATGAGTTGCCCATCCCTGCTCTATATTAACATAATGTGTGTTGCAGACAGCATTGAGGTGACTTCTTGACATTCCACAACAGTCTCTTACAAAGAAGCAAAACTTGTTTTCATAAAATAAAGTGGGATAGTGACGCGAGGCATGATTTGAGAGAACGTAGAATAACTGCTCATTTACAGAGTATCTTATCGCTTTCTAACTTTTGGCAAGGTCTCCGTATCAAGAGCAATCTATGTAATATCTAAATTATAGCCTGTTTTTATATCATTTTTGCAGCAAAAATAGTAGAATGAAGCTGCAGTGGTGAATACATGGACACAGCTGACCTCTCATGTCCATTTATGGTAACTACAGAACAAATGACTAAAGCTGACTGATTGATTTCAAAACAATTATGAATACCTTCAATAGATTAGAATGATAAAAAAGGAATTAAGACCCAAGTTAAAGGTGAGTAAATGGAACTTAATTCCATTTGATGCATTTTTCTCTACTCGTATTCTGACCTTGATCTAATGCTGCATTTGTAACCAAGTCGGAATTGGGAATTTACCACATACGACTGGGAAAAATACACTTTAATGCCAACTGGTAATGAATTACTAGTGGGAAACCCGTCTCTCTGACGTCACCTACTAAGTCTGACAGCACAACTGATTGGCAAACGTACTGCAACTTGAGAAATCGTAGACTGAACCGATTAAAAATAAGAAGAAACTATACTATGACACAAAGATCAATTATATAAATAATGATAGTAAAAAGCTTTGGAGCACATTATATGAAATTTTGGGCAAAAAGGCAAACAGCTCCATCATTCATTGAATCAGATGGCTCATTCATCACAAAACCCACTGATATTGCCAACTACTTTAAGGATTTTTTCATTGGCAAGATTAGAAAACTGGCTTGGAGTAAATCCAGTGTGTCTATGTATGTGAATGACTCAACACTATGCAAGTAAGCTACAGTTAGTTCGTTTCAGAATAAGTGGCACGGAATAAGTTAGTCCTAAATATTTCAAAAAGTAAAAACATTGTATTTGTGACAAATCATTCACTAAACCCTAAACCTCAACTAAATCTTGTAATGAATAATGTGGAAATTGAGCAAGTTGAGGTGACTAAACTGCTTGGAGTACCCTGGATTGTAAACTGTCATGGTCAAAACATGTTGATATATCAGTAGCTAAGATGGGGGGGGGGGATGTCCATAATAAAGCGCTGCTCTGCCTTCTTAACAACACTATCAACAGGCCCTAGTTTATTCTCATCTGAACTAATGTTCAGTCGTGTGGTCGGGTGCAACAAAGAGGGATTTAGGAAAATGATAATTGGCTCAGAACAGGGCAACACGGCTTGCCCTTAAATGTACATGGAGAGCTAACATTAATGATATGCATGTACATCTCTCATGGCTTAAAGTGGAGGAGAGATTGACATCTTCACTACTTGTTTTTGTAAGAAGTGTTGACAAGCTGAATGCAGCTTGGACACCCATGCATACCCCACGACATGCCACCAGAGGTTTCTTCACAATCCCCAAGTCCAGAACAGACTATGGGAGGTGCACAGTACTACATAGACCCATAACTATATGGAACTCTATTCCATATCAGGTAACTGATGCAGATTTTTTTTAAATAGATAAAAATACACCTTATGGAACAGCGGGGACTGTGAAGAGACACACACACAGGTACAGACACACATATACACACACAAACGTTACCACACGCACTCTACACATGTAATATTGTTGTATGGTGGTATTATACCTTGTGTATTGTAGATATGTATTGGTGTAATAATGTTATATGATGTACTGTTTTATATGTAATGTAAGAACCTTAATGTGTTGGGACTCTAGAAAGAGTAGCAAAGGATCCCTAATAAATACAAATACCTACTCAGGAAATGACCCAGATAACAGCATTTTCGGCAGTTAAATGCAACAACAAAACATGATTTATAAAAAGCAATCTATTAATATGTTTTTTGAACACTATCATTTGTTTCCAAGCATGATAGCTGTACTTCTAGTGCATGCAGTTTGTTTTGTCGTTGGCCAATCAGTGTTTCTCAACTAGTTCAAAGCACGTGACTGCATCCAACTGGTATTTGTCATGTTTTGTCATTTATTATCTTGTCTTGTCCCTGTGCTTCCCATTCTATTCGTTTCCCTCTGCTGGTCTTATTAGGTTCTTTCCCTCTTTCTATCCCTCTCTCTCCCCCTCCCTCTCTCACTCTCTCGCTCTCTCTTCTCTCTATCGTTCCGTTCCTGCTCCCAGCTGTTCCTATTCCCCTAATCAATCATTTAGTCTTCCCACACCTGTTCCCGATCCTTTCCCCTGATTAGAGTCCCTATTTCTTCCTTTGTGTTCCGTTCCTGTCCTGTCGGTTCCTTGTTTAGAATTCACCGTGCTGTGTTTGTGTATCGCCCTGTCGTGTCGTGTTTTCCTCAGATGCTGCGTGGTGAGCAGGTGTCTGAGTCTGTCTGGTTCAAGTGCCTTCCCGAGGCAACCTGCTGTTCACCTGCTGTTCAAGATCGAGTCTCCAGTTTGTCCTCGTCATTTCGAGTGAAAGTTGTGTTTTTTGATTGTATTTACTTTACTGGATTAAAGACTCTGTTTTCGCCAAGTCGCTTTTGGGTCCTCTTTCACCTGCATGACAGAAGGAACCGACCAAGGAATGGACCCAGCGACTTCAGACGCTCGTTACACTGCCGTCGAGATCCAAGGAGCCATGCTCGGCAGACACGAGCAGGAATTGTCTGCTGCTCGCCATGCCGTGGAGAACCTGGCCGCTCAGGTTTCCGACCTCTCTGGACAGTTCCAGAGTCTACGTCTCGTGCCACCTGTTACTTCCTGGCCTGCCGAGCCTCCAGAACCTAGGGTTAATAACCCACCTTGCTACTCCGGGCAGCCCACTGAGTGCCGCTCCTTTCTCACGCAGTGTGAGATTGTGTTCTCTCTCCAACCCAACACATACTCTAGAGAGAGAGCTCGGGTTGCTTACGTCATTTCACTCCTTACTGGCCGGGCTCGAGAATGGGGCACAGCTATCTGGGAGGCAAGGGCTGATTGCTCTAACAAGTTCCAGAACTTTAAAGAGGAGATGATTC
Source organism: Oncorhynchus gorbuscha (assembly GCF_021184085.1). Lineage (NCBI taxonomy): Eukaryota > Metazoa > Chordata > Actinopteri > Salmoniformes > Salmonidae > Oncorhynchus > Oncorhynchus gorbuscha. The sequence continues at coordinate 7,906,171 of NC_060196.1, read as the reverse complement.
GGGTTTTTGACCGTTCAGTTTTTGGTAGGGAGGCTTCTAGGGCCCTGGCTTCCTTATGCCAAGGTGAACGGTCCATAACGGATTATTCTATTGAGTTTCGCACTCTTGCTGCCTCTAGTGAGTGGAACGAGCCGGCGCTGCTCGCTCGTTTTCTGGAGGGACTCCACGCAGTGGTTAAGGATGAGATTCTCTCCCGGGAGGTTCCTTCAGATGTGGACTCTTTGATTGCTCTCGCCATCCGCATAGAACGACGGGTAGATCTTCGTCACCGGGCTCGTGGAAGAGAGCTCGCATCAACGGTGTTTCCCTGCTCCGCATCGCAACCATCTCCCTCCTCTGGCTCAGAGTCTGAGCCCATGCAGCTGGGAGGGATTCGCATCTCGACTAAGGAGAGGGAACGGAGGATCACCAACCGCCTGTGCCTCTATTGCGGAGTTGCTGGACATTTTGTTAATTCATGTCCAGTAAAAGCCAGAGCTCATCTGTAAGCGGAGGGCTACAGGTGAGCGCAACTACTCAAGTCTCTCCATCAAGATCCTGTACTACTTTGTCGGTCCATCTACGCTGGACCGGTTCGGGTGCTACATGTAGTGCCTTGATAGACTCTGGGGCTGAGGGTTGTTTCATGGACGAAGCATGGGTTCGGAAACATGACATTCCTTTCAGAGAGTTAGAGAAGCCTACGCCCATGTTCGCCTTAGATGGTAGTCATCTTCCCAGTATCAGATTTGAGACACTACCTTTAACCCTCACAGTATCTGGTAACCACAGTGAGACTATTTCTTTTTTGATTTTTCGTTCACCGTTTACACCTGTTGTTTTGGGTCATCCCTGGCTAGTATGTCATAATCCTTCTATTAATTGGTCTAGTAATTCTATCCTATCCTGGAACGTTTCTTGTCATGTGAAGTGTTTAATGTCTGCCATCCCTCCCGTTTCTTCTGTCCCTACTTCTCAGGAGGAACCTGGCGATTTGACAGGAGTGCCGGAGGAATATCATGATCTGCGCACGGTCTTCAGTCGGTCCCGAGCCAACTCCCTTCCTCCTCACCGGTCGTATGATTGTAGTATTGATCTCCTTCCGGGGACCACTCCTCCTCGGGGTAGACTATACTCTCTGTCGGCTCCCGAACGTAAGGCTCTCGAGGATTATTTGTCTGTGTCTCTTGACGCCGGTACCATAGTGCCTTCTTCCTCTCCGGCCGGGCGGGGTTCTTTTTGTTAAGAAGAAGGACGGTACTCTGCGCCCCTGCGTGGATTATCGAGGGCTGAATGACATAACGGTTAAGAATCGTTATCCGCTTCCCCTTATGTCATCAGCCTTCGAGATTCTGCAGGGAGCCAGGTGCTTTACTAAGTTGGACCTTCGTAACGCTTACCATCTCGTGCGCATCAGAGAGGGGGACGAGTGGAAAACGGCGTTTAACACTCCGTTAGGGCATTTTGAGTACCGGGTTCTGCCGTTTGGTCTCGCCAATGCGCCAGCTGTTTTTCAGGCATTAGTTAATGATGTTCTGAGAGACATGCTGAACATCTTTGTTTTTGTCTATCTTGACGATATCCTGATTTTTTCTCCGTCACTCGAGATTCATGTTCAGCACGTTCGACGTGTTCTACAGCGCCTTTTAGAGAATTGTCTCTACGTAAAGTCTGAGAAGTGCTCTTTTCATGTCTCCTCCGTTACTTTTCTCGGTTCCGTTATTTCCGCTGAAGGCATTCAGATGGATTCCGCTAAGGTCCAAGCTGTCAGTGATTGGCCCGTTCCAAGGTCACGTGTCGAGTTGCAGCGCTTTTTAGGTTTCGCTAATTTCTATCGGCGTTTCATTCGTAATTTCGGTCAAGTTGCTGCCCCTCTCACAGCTCTTACTTCTGTCAAGACGTGTTTTAAGTGGTCCGGTTCCGCCCAGGGAGCTTTTGATCTTCTAAAAGAACGTTTTACGTCCGCTCCTATCCTCGTTACTCCTGACGTCACTAGACAATTCATTGTCGAGGTTGACGCTTCAGAGGTAGGCGTGGGAGCCATTCTATCCCAGCGCTTCCAGTCTGACGATAAGGTTCATCCTTGCGCTTATTTTTCTCATCGCCTGTCGCCATCTGAGCGCAACTATGATGTGGGTAACCGTGAACTGCTCGCCATCCGCTTAGCCCTAGGCGAATGGCGACAGTGGTTGGAGGGGGCGACCGTTCCTTTTGTCGTTTGGACAGACCATAAGAACCTTGAGTACATCCGTTCTGCCAAACGACTTAATGCCCGTCAAGCTCGTTGGGCGTTGTTTTTCGCTCGTTTCGAGTTTGTGATTTCTTACCGTCCGGGTAGCAAGAACACCAAGCCTGATGCCTTATCCCGTCTGTTTAGTTCTTCTGTGGCTTCTACTGATCCCGAGGGGATTCTTCCTTATGGGCGTGTTGTCGGGTTAACAGTCTGGGGAATTGAAAGACAGGTTAAGCAAGCACTCACGCACACTGCGTCGCCGCGCGCTTGTCCTAGTAACCTCCTTTTCGTTCCTGTTTCCACTCGTCTGGCTGTTCTTCAGTGGGCTCACTCTGCCAAGTTAGCTGGTCATCCCGGTGTTCGAGGCACTCTTGCGTCTATTCGCCAGCGCTTTTGGTGGCCGACTCAGGAGCGTGACACGCGCCGTTTCGTGGCTGCTTGTTCGGACTGCGCGCAGACTAAGTCGGGTAACTCTCCTCCTGCCGGTCGTCTCAGACCGCTCCCCATTCCTTCTCGACCATGGTCTCACATCGCCCTAGACTTCATTACCGGTCTGCCTTTGTCTGCGGGGAAGACTGTGATTCTTACGGTTGTCGATAGGTTCTCTAAGGCGGCACATTTCATTCCCCTCGCTAAACTTCCTTCCGCTAAGGAGACGGCACAAATCATTATCGAGAATGTATTCAGAATTCATGGCCTCCCGTTAGACGCCGTTTCAGACAGAGGCCCGCAATTCACGTCACAGTTTTGGAGGGAGTTCTGTCGTTTGATTGGTGCGTCCGTCAGTCTCTCTTCCGGGTTTCATCCCCAGTCTAACGGTCAAGCAGAGAGGGCCAATCAGACGATTGGTCGCATACTACGCAGCCTTTCTTTCAGAAACCCTGCGTCTTGGGCAGAACAGCTCCCTGGGCAGAATACGCTCACTGGTCGCTTCCTTCGTCTGCTACCGGGTTATCTCCGTTTCAGAGTAGTCTGGGTTACCAGCCTCCTCTGTTCTCATCCCAGCTTGCCGAGTCCAGCGTTCCCTCCGCTCAAGCGTTTGTCCAACGTTGTGAGCGCACCTGGAGGAGGGTGAGGTCTGCACTTTGCCGTTACAGGGCACAGACTGTGAGAGCCGCCAATAAACGCAGGATTAAGAGTCCAAGGTATTGTTGCGGCCAGAGAGTGTGGCTTTCCACTCGCAACCTTCCTCTTACGACAGCTTCTCGTAAGTTGACTCCGCGGTTCATTGGTCCGTTCCGTGTCTCCCAGGTCGTCAATCCTGTCGCTGTGCGACTGCTTCTTCCGCGACATCTTCGTCGCGTCCATCCTGTCTTCCATGTCTCCTGTGTTAAGCCCTTTCTTCGCACCCCGTTCGTCTTCCCTCCCCCCTCCCGTCCTTGTCGAGAGCGCACCTATTTACAAGGTACATAAGATCATGGACATGCGTTCTCGGGGACGGGGTCACCAATACTTAGTGGATTGGGAGGGTTACGGTCCTGAGGAGAGGAGTTGGGTTCCGTCTCGGGACGTGCTGGACCGTTCACTCATTGATGATTTCCTCCGTTGCCGCCAGGATTCCTCCTCGAGTGCGCCAGGAGGCGCTCGGTGAGTGGGGGGTACTGTCATGTTTTGTCATTTATTATCTTGTCTTGTCCCTGTGCTTCCCATTCTATTCGTTTCCCTCTGCTGGTCTTATTAGGTTCTTTCCCTCTTTCTATCCCTCTCTCCCCCTCCCTCTCTCACTCTCTCGCTCTCTCTTCTCTCTATCGTTCCGTTCCTGCTCCCAGCTGTTCCTATTCCCCTAATCAATCATTTAGTCTTCCCACACCTGTTCCCGATCCTTTCCCCTGATTAGAGTCCCTATTTCTTCCTTTGTGTTCCGTTCCTGTCCTGTCGGTTCCTTGTTTAGAATTCACCGTGCTGTGTTTGTGTATCGCCCTGTCGTGTCGTGTTTTCCTCAGATGCTGCGTGGTGAGCAGGTGTCTGAGTCTGTCTGGTTCAAGTGCCTTCCCGAGGCAACCTGCTGTTCACCTGCTGTTCAAGATCGAGTCTCCAGTTTGTCCTCGTCATTTCGAGTGAAAGTTGTGTTTTTTTTGATTGTATTTACTTTACTGGATTAAAGACTCTGTTTTCGCCAAGTCGCTTTTGGGTCCTCTTTCACCTGCATGACAGTATTTATGACTTCACAACGTGTAAACTCCCACTTGGTTACAAACTCAGCATTAAGCATGGGGAAACGCATGTGTTTGGGGTGGAGATCACAGAAATGGAGGTCAAATTCAATTCACTCCATTCACAGAAATTGAGGTAAATGTCACGCCTTGGTCATTGTATCTTGTGTTTTTGTTATATGTTTGGGTAGGCCAGGGTGTGACATGGGTTTATATGTTGTATTTCGTATTAGGGTTTGTATTAATTGGGAGTGTGTATTATTAGGGGTGTGTCTAGTTAGGCTTGGCTGCCTGAGGCGATTCCTAATTGGAGTCAGCTGATTCTAGTTGTCTCGGATTGGGAACCGTATTTAGGTAGCCTGAGTGCACGTTGTATTTCGTGGGTGATTGTACCTGTCTTAGTGTTAGTCACCAGATAGGCTGTATTAGTTTCATTCGTTTGTTGTTTTCTTCTTCCGTTATTTCATGTACCGTATTAGCTTCATTAAAAGTCATGAGTAACCTACACGCTGCATTTCGGTCTGACTTTCTACAAACAGAAGAAGTTCATTACAGAATCACCCACCACGATTCACAGACCGAGCAGCGTGTGAACTGGCAGGATCTGAAGGAGGACGATATGGATTATACTACCTGGGAAGAAATCGACAGGTGGGCGGCCGACCCAGTGTGAGTTCAGGAGCCCGCCTGGGATTCCCTACAGCAATGCGAAGAGGGCTATACACGGATGGAATCGAAAAGGAGAGCACGGCTATACAGAGCGAAAACCGTAGGTAACGGGGAAAGCGCAGAGAGAGAGTGGCAGAGTCAGGAGTCAGACCTGAGCCTACTCTCCCTGTTAATTGTGAGGAGCAGCAATATGAGGACTTCTGGTCTTGGGAGATGATATTAGACGGAAAAGGACCCTGGGCGCAGCCGGGAAAATATCGCCGTCCCAAGGAGGAAATAGAAGTAGCTAAAGCGGAGAGGCGTGAGTATGAGGAGGCAGCACTGCAACGCGGTTGGAAACCGGAAAGTCACCCCAAAAAATTTATTGGGGGGGGCTAAAAGGGAGAATAGTTATGCCAGGTAGGAAACCTGTGCATACTCCCTGTGCTCACCGTTGGGCTAGAGAGACCGGGCAGGCACCGTGTTATGCTATGGAGCGCACGGTGTTTCCAGTGCGGGTGCAGAGCCAGCTGCGACTTATACCAGCCCTTCCTATTGGCCGGGCTAGAGTGGGCATCGAGCCAGGTAAGCTTGGGCAGGCTCGGTGCTCAAGAGCTCCAGTGCGCCTGCACGGTCCGGTCTATCCAGAGCCACCTATACACACCAGTCCTCCGGTAGCAGCTCCCCGCACCAGGCTTCCTGTGCGTGTCTTCGCGCCAGTACCACCAGTTCCAGCACCACGCACCAGGCCTCCAGTGCGCCTCGCCTGTTCAGCACAGCCAGTGCTTTTCTCCCCTCCTGCGCTGCCGGAGTCTCCCGCTTGTTTAGCGCAACCAGAGCTGTTCTCTTCTCCTGCGCTATGGGAGTCTCCTGCCTGTTTAGCGCAGCCAGAGCCTTTCTCCTCTCCTGCGCTGCCGGAGTCTCCTGTCTGTCCAGCGCCACCAGTGCTCCCAGTCGGCCCAGCGCGTCCAGTGCGCCTCGCCTGTTCAGCGCAGCCAGAGCCTTTCTCCTCTCCTGCGCTGCTGGAGTCTCCTGTCTGCCCAGCGCCGCCAGTCGGCCCAGCGTCACCAGTCTGCCAGGATCCACCAGAAGTGCCAGTCTGCCAGGATCCGCCAGAAGTGCCAGTCTGCCAAGATCTTCTAGATCGGCCAGACAACCTTAATCATCCAGGTCCACCAGCCAGCCAGGATTTACCGGAGCCTACTACCTGCCTGAGCTTCCTCTCAGTACTGAGCTTCCTCTCAGTACCGGGCTTCCTCTCAGTACCGGGCTTCCTCTCAGTACCGGGCTTCCTCTCAGTACCGAGCTTCCTCTCAGTACCGGGCTTCCCCTCAGTACCGAGCTTCCCCTCAGTACCGGGCTTCCCCTCAGTACCGGGCTTCCCCTCAGTACCGGGCTGCCCCTCTGTCCCGGGCTGCCCCTCTGTCCCGGGCTGCCCCTCTGTCCCGAGTTGCCCCTCTGTCCCGAGTTGCCCCTCTGTCCCGAGTTGCCCCTCTGCCCCGAGCTGCCCCTCTGCCCCGAGCTGCCCCTCTGTCCCGAGCTGCCCCTCTGTCCCGAGCTGCCCCTCGGTCCCGAGCTGCCCCTCGGTCCCGAGCTGCCCCTCGGTCCCGAGCTGCCCCTCGGTCCCGAGCTGCCCCTCAGTTATGTGGGGATCAGGGTGAGGACTATTAGGCCATGGTTGGCGGAGAAGGTGGATTATCCTAGGACGCGTAGGGGAGGAACTAGGACATTTATGGAGTGGGGTCCACGTCCCGAGCCAGAACCGCCACCATGGACAGACGTCCACCCGGACCCTCCCTATGCTCTTGAGGTGCGTCCCGGAGTCCGCACTTTAGGGGGGGTTCTGTCACGCCTTGGTCATTGTATTTTGTGTTTTTGTTATATGTTTGGGTAGGCCAGGGTGTGACTTGGGTTTATATGTTGTATTTCGTATTAGGGTTTGTATTAATTGGGAGTGTGTATTATTAGGGGTGTGTCTAGTTAGGCTTGGCTGCCTGAGGCGATTCCTAATTGGAGTCAGCTGATTCTAGTTGTCTCGGATTGGGAACCGTATTTAGGCAGCCTGAGTGCACGTTGTATTTCGTGGATGATTGTACCTGTCTTAGTGTTAGTCACCAGATAGGCTGTATTAGTTTCATTCGTTTGTTGTTTTCTTCTTCCGTTATTTCATGTACCGTATTAGCTTCATTAAAAGTCATGAGTAACCTACACGCTGCATTTCGGTCTGACTTTCTACAAACAACAGACGAAGTTCATTACAGTAAAACCTCCAGTTTTACACGCGAATAAACCATGAATAAGGTCGAGCGAACATATCGGTTCCAACTGTGAAACATATACTTTCCCGTTTTCCGATAAAAAAAGAACACCATTCTCCATGCACTATAATCTATAAATTGTTCGGAGCTATTGATAATAATTCGGTAAATTGGTCATCTGCATGGAGAAGGAGATTGTAAATAATAATAGCAATTGTTTTATAATATTTTTCCTTCTGATCACTGGAGATGAATGTGATACCAGTCATGGAAGTAAACTATAAATCATATAAATAAATTATAATTAGATGAACTCATAAGTCATATCCAGTGGTGACCCGTCATTCAGGGCTGGGGGGGGGGGCTAGCCCCCACCTGTTTTGAGACCCACATTTTTAGCAACCCCCCCAAAATGTAAATGAACCCTTGCTGGGAGATTTGGAGAGACCTACTCAGTCAGTCACTCAATCATATATTAATACTCGCGCAAACTGTTGATTCTATTCGATAAGATAGATTGAAATTGTTTGTTAAACATCGCAGCGTAGTTGAAAGATATATGGCGTGTAGAAATCCGAAGAGGGTGGCCAGCAGAGATAGGTGGGATGGGCTCCTATTATTAATATCACTATCAGCATCGACTGTCAGAAATAACCACACATATTTAACTGTCAACGTATCATTGTTTTGTTTACCTTCATTTGCTTTGTCTGTAAAGGCTGTCACGTCCGTGTGGTTGTTGCTGAGGATCACTAATAATAATAGTTTATCATAGTTCATGTAAAACAAAACAAAAATGAACATGTAGGCGGATTAAATCATTATGTAGCGCAGACCAAGCTGTAAGTTTGTAACAGTTTGAACCATCATCACACAATTCCATTCAAGTGCGAGCAATAGGCTAGGGTATACTATTGTACACTATTCTCCCTATTATTATTCTTTCTACACTAATCTTCCAACATTACCTTGGGTTGATGAACTGAATGTGGCAAATTTCAGAATGAATGAAACCCTATTTTTCAATGAACCTTTAGTATTCATGAAAACGTCCCTAAACATACAGTACATATTGTGAAACAACTGTTTTGAAATCTATGCACGGGTTCTCAAATGGAGATAAATATGCATAAGTTTTGATGGCTATCTTTCATTGATCTCCATTCTGAAAGCATTCTCCACAAGGCTTCATTATAATATTGTGCAGATCAAAATCAAATGAAAAGTACACAGCATTTAAAGGACACCCCCAGAGGAAGTTTCCGCCACTAGTTGGATATCATTTCCTGTCCTACAGATAAACATCAACAAATGGGGACTGACAACTTCGCCACAGATGGAAACCACTGGACTATCTTTGGCTTTACCATCTATTGTTATCTCCAAAGTTTTGACATTGTCCATAAATTGGGGCTGCGAATCCGCCATATAAATAGTTGAAGAAGATCCGAAAATATTGAACAATGTTTTTCTATATTGAACAAAAATATTAACGCAACACGCAACAATTTCAACGATTTTTCTGACTTACAGTTCATAGAAGGAAATCCATCAATTGAAATAAATTCATTAGGCCCTAATTTATGGATTTCACATGACTGGGTCGCAGCTATGAGTGGTTCTCGGAGGGCATAGCCCCACCCACTTGGGAGCCAGGCCCAGCCAATCAGAATGAGTTTTTACCCAAGAAAGGGCTTTATTACAGACATAAATACCACTCCGCCCAGAAGATCCAGCAGGGCAAGAAGACAGATGTGGAGGGCTTAGGCTGGCATGGTTACAAGTGGTCTGCGGTTGTGAGGACGGTTGGATGTACTGCAAAATTCTCTAAAACAACGTTAGAGGTGGCTTATGTAGAGAAATTAACATTAAATTCTCTGGCAACAGCTCTGGTGGACATCCCTGCAGTCAGCATGCCAATTGCACACTCCCTCAACTTGAGACATCTGTGGCATTGTGTTGTGTGGAAAAACAGCACATTTCAGAGTGGCCTTTTCTTGTCCCCAGCACAAGGCGCACCTGTGTAATGATCATGCTATTTAATCAGCTTCTTGATATGTGGTAGAGCAAAGCCAAGTCAGACGGTGCGCCTGGTTCTCACAGGGGAAGTGAAATGATAGGCTACACGTAACATTAAATTCCTTGAAATTCCTTGAATAAACATTTTGCGGGAGGCTTTTCATAACTGGATAGACATGTTTCTAGCTAATGTTACACCAATCAAAGCAGTAGAGCATGTAGTGAAGCAAAACTTTAGTGGACAAAATCATTCATCTTGGGGCAACGGGGGGAGTGGGTTTGTAAAACGCTATCATATGATGCAATTATACCATTTATAATATACTGTATATATTTTAATACAGACCGGATTTAATATTTTTTATCGGTGAAAATGTACAAATTATCCAATGGATTATGATAATTTTCTAGTAAGACAATGAGGTGCAAAAAAAACATTTAATTTGCTCCTACATTAATTTCCTCCATGGCTCAAGTAGAACAAAGGCTGTCATCTCAGTGGCGAAGAGGAATAACATTGCAGCTGTTTCTGATTAATAAACATTGCCATGCTGGTGGGTGGTAACATTCAAATAAAACCCAGCACTGAAATGAAACGTAGGCTGAAAATAATCTGTATGTCATATCATAAGAAAAGACTGCATTCACATGGATTTGCACAAAGTGGGCAGTTTGGATGTGTCACTTCTAGCCCAAATATATCATACTTTGACTAAAACGATGACTTATTGAATTAAATTGTTGGGAAACACCATGGGTAAGCTCTGGCCATCATCTTTCAGCTTGAAAAAGTGGATTTCTACTGGTGAGGGCGAATCAAGGGATTGAATAAGATAAACAAACAGGACAACTCCCTGATCAAATTGGTAGGCCACCCAGTGGGTGTGTTTTCTGGAACTTTATCAAAATGTATACATTGTGCACAAGGGAGCCACACCCGCAAACCTTGTTACGCACGTGTATAGGGTAAGTCTGAATAGCACATACTAAAAAGTGCTTATATCGAAAGGTGTAAAAAAGGCATACATTTCCTAAGGCTGAATCGTCCCATTAGTGCACATGTAGACGAGTTACGAAAACTCTTCAAAAGTGGGCACACAATTATCACTTTTGAATGAGCACCCACATGCATAATCATAAGTCCATGTGCATCTTCTTGGCTGCTATCTACATGCAATATCATTGTGAGATGTGTCATCATATAAATGCTCACACGCCATACAATTGCAATATTTAATGTACTTTTTTTCAAATTTTATTCATGTTTACTACATCATTTTCATTGGCTGAATTTCACAACTTCAAATCGTACAATCACGGGGACCAGAAATCTGAAAAACCCATTCAAGTATACACTTAATAAATTATTGTTCTTAAAAAAAAGACTAAATAAATTAATACAAAATAAATACTAATTAAATAATAATGGAAAATAAATAGCCTTACAAAAATGAGCAAATAATGTCATGAACCTCCGATATAGTACAAATCCACCATGCGATCTTGAGAGAGTGACAGTTGGAACATTCCTTTTTCAACCTGAAACAAACAAATCCAGTCTACTAGACCTGCTGTGTTTGACCTTTGACCCATAGAGGACATAGAGGACAGTGTTCTGGAGGTTTCTGTGTCCTCGACCAGCAAGGTGCCCCTGTGTGGCGGCTTAGCTTGGGTCTAGTCTAGTCTGGTTAGTTCTCTGAGAATAGGCGACCTTGAACGTCCCATCAGCCCATTGGGCAGAACCAGGCAGAATCCCAGAATCTCTATCTGCCAGGAAGGAGTCTTTATCCTCCATTTTGGATCTGATCCCATCGGGCAGAGGATCTGCAGACAGAACAGAAACATAGCCCCAGCCCCCCCACCCCCTTCTCTTCCACTTTGTAGCCCCCACGTTGATGAGCTGGGGGGTCTGGGAGACAGGACCGCTAGCTAACTGGCTGGCCACTTGCTGCTACAATGCACACGTTTGTTTAGTTTTTTTGTCATGGGGGTTGGCGCCTGGTTCCTAGGAGCTGGCAGCCGCAGCGCTGATGAATTTGTCCAGGACGGTGGCGTTGACTCTCTGGAACAGCCACTGCTGCGTCTCCGACCCAGGGTCACATTTATTCATGAAAATCCTCTTATCACCGGGACTGCAGTCCATGCAACCGCTGCTCACCAGGTGGTACAGCAATTTATCCTGTATGTGTTGGCCCAGAGAGAGAGAGAGAGAGCGTTCGAGAGAGACACAGAGCGCGAAATAAAAAGCATGAGAGAGAGAGAGAGAGAGAGAGAGAGAGAGAGAGAGAGAGAGAGAGAGAGAGAGAGAGAGAGCAGGAGGCACAGAGAGAAGAGAGGGAGGAAAAGAAGGACTGAGATAAATTATTCAAATAAAGTAGAGACAGGTAAGGCTGTCTCTGGCAGGCAGGCTGCTGTTTAATCCTGCTCTATCATCTCCCACTCCCTTCAAACAGATTACAGACGGGGAGCTGAGCATCTGACTGCAACAAGGTATTTCCTACCTCCGTTGGGGGAGGAGTGAGGGGTCTGAATTTGGGAGGTAAACTAGGCTGAGAAATATGAGTTCAACACACAAGAGTTTTTAAACCCAGAGTTCCAACGGACCAGTACATTACTTTTCTGAATGTTTATTATTTGGGTTCATCCTCCCTCGCGTGACAGAAAGGGAAAAGTAACACTCAGCTGCAAAAGAAAGAGGAATTGAAGGAAGTATGAATCGTTGAAAACTGACAACACAAATTAAAAATACGTCCCTGGCTTCCAATAAAAGATTATCTATGGTGATCGCGAACTATTAAATATAGCCAGTGATGGATTCAAACTGAAAAAGGATTCTGTGGGAGGGATAAAGTTGTGGAGAAAGATGAGGAGGTGGAGAACGCCTCAGAGGTACTTGGCAGTCATTTTGTTCTGGTATCATGCCTTCCTGATTTTACAGTGTTCACACAGCCTCAAGCCCAACTCAGCCCTTTAATAAGCAGCTATTGCATCTGTGTAGCCTGAGCTCAAGACCTGACTGTGTTGTCTTGCCACAGTAATGGAGGTGGCAAACAGATCTGGGACTCACGCTAGCATCTGTGCACCTCGAGTCATTCTAGGCAGAACCTTAAGAGAGATGGGAATGTAATGACATTCTGATTTTGCGCTGAGTAAACGTGAATCTCTCCTCCTTAAACGATGTGGAGGAAATAGGAGTGGCGCGATTATAAAATAAGTCTCCTATTACTTTCCTCATCCTGGAACGCAGCAGAAAAACACGGTGTACATCTTTTCTATTCTACTTTGATATTGTGTTGTGACTGAATACATCAGGCCTACTTTCCTTTACTACAGTGTTTACGTGGCTACATATGGACATTTCCCTGGTGTGTAGGACTGCTATCAACGCAATTGCATTAGATTGCCTTGCTGTGGCAGTGGAATAACCACACAACTTATGTGTTTTAGCTACCGTCCTGTGGCTGTGGTAGTAATCTGAATGATGTGGTGTTATAACCGTAATCATACGGTATGTAAGTTACCAGGCTTTCTGTTGACGATTGATTATTTATTGATAATTTATGTTCCACATGGGATTTAAAGCCAAAACAGAAGTAAAGTAAGTACCATACAGATACAATATAATCGTGTTCTATTTCATTCTGTTTAAAGTTACCTTCCTATAGCTCCAGTGCTGGTTGCCCTTCATGCCGTGGCAGTCGTACAGTGTGACAGGGGAACTCTGGGAGATGGAGTCAAAGCAGAACTTCCTGGTGTGGAGAGGATCCCCTGGCCTGATGTCCTCTCTCCAGCCAAATGTAAATATCTGAATACAAACAAGTACACAGGCACAACATGGTATCCAAGTTCCGTTATGAGGTTCACAGTATGACTACCCTAAATGTCATTTTAGAGGCGGATGAACATGAGGACAAGAATGCGGTGATGATCTGTTCAGATTTAACAGTAAACAGCCGGAAAATTAGTTGCATATGAAGCAATCGCCGGCTAAAGTACCCTAAACTTGTTTTGTATTAAAGGAAAATGCCAGCCAAAAATGATCTTTTGGTATTTGTTTCATTAGTCCATTGTTGATATACTACTAATATGTTTTTCATGTCAGCAATCAAGGTTTCAACATATATAACTTTCAAAATACATAAATAATGCCAGTATGATGCAAAATTATAATAAGTGCATCATACCAGCTGTATTGCTGTATTCTGAAAGTTGTATATCTTGATTGCTGAAAGGCAAAAATATTTTGGGACTATATCATGGGTGGAATTTTCCTTTTAGGGTAGTTCTGTGTATTTCGTATGTTATGGTTCTTTTGCGAGACTAAGTGTTGTGATGGCTGTTTTGCAGACAGCACATGTTGCAACTAATCCTTAATCAAACGATTGAAATGATCATCTTTAATCAAAGGATTTGCAGAGTACCTTCCCAAAAAGGTATTTCTTGCACGGGGCAATATGCAGTTCAAACAATAACATTTGCAAGTTATATTCCTTAAGTATCAATGGGTACATACAGTATAATTCATTTAAAAGTCACAAAATGGATGTAGCAATTGCAGATTGCTGCTTTAATGGGGCTCCCTTAATGGGGCTCCCTAATGGGGCTCCTTAATGGGGCTCCCTAATGGGGCTCCTTAATGGGGCTCCCTGCCTAAATAAAGGATAAATAAATAAAACATACTCATGGAGGCGTCATTCATTCCTGACTATTACTGACTGACTGATTAACAGGCCAGACTCATGGAGGGGTCACTCCTGACTGATACTGACTGACTGATTAACAGGCCAGACTCATGGAGGGGTCACTCCTGACTGATACTGACTGACTGATTAACAGGCCAGACTCATGGAGGGGTCACTCCTGACTGATACCGACTGACTGACTGATTAACAGGCCAGACTCATGGAGGGGTCACTCCTGACTGATACTGACTGACTGATTAACAGGCCAGACTCATGGAAGGGCCATTCCTGACTAATACTGACTGACTGACTGAATGATTAACAGGCCGGTGATGTGCTATAGTATAGGCCACAGCCCCGCTATACAGTATAATATAGTATAGACGACAATGTACCATACAGTATAGTATAGACTACAGCCTACTATACAGTATAATATGGTATAGACTACACCATACTATACAGTATTATATGGTATAGTCTACTCCCTACTATATAGTATAATATAGTATATACTACACCCTGCTATTAAGTATAATATAGTATAGACAACACTGTACCATACAGTATAGTATAGACTACACCACACTATACAGTATAATATAGTATAGACTACACCCTACTATGCAGTATAACTATACAGTATAATATGGTAGAGACTACACCTACACCCTACTATACAGTATATTATATGAGTCAATCACCACCTTCCGGAGACACCTGAAACCCCACCTCTTTAAGGAATACCTAGTCCTTCTCACCCCCCTTAAAATACTTAGATGCACTATTGTAAAGTGGTTGTTCCACTGGATGTCTATACAGTATATTCTTAAATGTAAATGTAAAAAGTGTAGACTATACCCTACTAGTATAATAGACTACACCCTACTATACAGTATAAAATAGTATAGAATAAACCCTACTATACAGTATAATATAATAGACTATACCCTACTATACAGTATAATATAGTATAGAACACACCCTACTATACAGTATAATATAGTATAGACTACACCTACACCCTATTATACAGTATATTATAGTGTAGACTACACCCTACTATACAGTATAATATAGTATAGAATACACCCTAATATACAGTATAATGTAGTAGAGACGAACACCTACATCCTACTATACAGTACACGGCTCCGGTTGTACCTACCTGCTCGTGTGCCCAGGTGCGTTCAGCCCCCTCCTTCAGACAGGCGTCCAGTCTCAGCTCTGTCCCTGTGGGGCCGTGCTTGGAGTCTATACACAGACCTGATGCAGCATTACGAATCTACAAGGACACAAAGAGAGAGAGGGCTCAGTTAAAACCAAACACACACAAACTTTGAAGCCTCCTAAAAACAGCGAAAGGGAGGCCTCTGTTATGCAGGTGAATGAGGACCCAAAAGCGACTTGGCGAAAACAGAGTCTTTATTCCAGTAAAGGAAATAGGCAATACTCCTAGACAAATCAGAGCAGAAAACAAAACATAAAAAACTAATTCCACTCGTAGTGACGAGGACAGACTGGAGACTCGACCATAAACTGTAGGTTGCCTCGGGAAGGCACCGACCGTAGCAGACTCAGACACCTGCTCACACGCAGCATCTGAGGGAAACAAGACACGACAGGGCGAGACAAAGACACAGCACGGCGAACAATATACAAGGATCCGACAGGACAGAAACGGAAAACAAGGGGAGAAATAGGGACTCTAATCAGAGGGCAAGATACGGAACAGGTGTGAAAAGATTAGATGATTGAGTAGGGGAATAGGAACAGCTGGGAGCAGGAACGGAACGATAGAGAGAAGAGAGAGAGGGAGGGAGAGAGAGAAAAAAGGGAACGAACCTAATAAGACCAGCAGGGGGAAAACGAACAGAAGGGAAAGCAAAATGACAAGACAATATAAGACAAAACATGACAGTACCCCCCCCACTCACCGAGCGCCTCCTGGCGCACTCGAGGAGGAACACTGGCGGCAACGGAGGAAATCATAAATCACAAACGGTCCAGCACGTCCCGAGAAAGAACCCAACTCCTCTCCTCAGGACCGTAACGGAAAACGATAAAAAGGGAAACTAGGGTACTACTCTAAAAAAAATGAGACACGGGTAGAGAACTGAAAGCTTTAGAGCAAACAGGACCAAACAGGCCAGGAGAGTAACAACTAGGGACAGACTGAGACACAGCAAGGGCAGGAACAAGAACAGGAGAGATGCGGTGGCAGGGAACAGACTGAGACCCAGCAAGACCAGGAGCAGAAGCAGAAAAAAAATTACCAGACTTATTCTGCGCGCAGTCCGAACACGCAGCCACGAAACGGCGCGTGTCACGCTCCTGAGTAGGCCACCAAAACCGCTGGCGAATAGAAGCAAGCGTACCCCGAACGCCGGGGTGGCCAGCTAACTTGGCAGAGTGCGCCCACTGAAGAACAGCCAGACGAGTAGAGACAGGAACGAAAAGAAGGTTACTAGGACAAGCGCGCGGCGACGGAGTGTGAGTGAGTGCTTGCTTAACCTGTCTCTCAATTCCCCAGACAGTCAACCCGACAACACGCCCAACAGGAAGGATCCCCTCGGGAACAGTAGAAGCCACAGAAGAACTAAAGAGACGGGATAAAGCATGAGGCTTGGTGTTCTTAGTACCCGGGCAATAAGAAATAACGAACTCGAAACGAGCGAAAAACAACGCCCAACGAGCATGACGCGCATTCAGTCGTTTGGCAGAACGGATGTACTCAAGGTTCCTTTGGTCAGTCCAAACGACAAAAGGAACGGTCGCCCCCTCCAACCACTGTCGCCATTTGCCTAGGGCTAAACGGATGGCGAGCAGTTCACGGTTAGCCACATCATAGTTACGTTCCGACGGTGACAGGCGATGAGAAAAATACGCGCAAGGGTGGACCCCATCGTCAGTATCGGAGCGCTGGGACAGAATGGCTCCTACGCCCACCCCGACGCGTCAACCTCGACAATAAACTGTTTAGTGACGTCAGGTGCAACAAGGATAGGAGCGGATGCAAAACGCTTCTTGAGGAGATCAGAACAACAATCATACGACCGGTGAGGAGGAAGGGAGTTGGTTCTGGACCGACTGAAGACCGTGCGCAGACCATGATATTCCTCCGGCACTCCTGTCAAATCACCAGGTTCCTCCTGTGAAGAGGGAGCAGAACAAACAGGAGGGATAGCAGACATTAAACACTTCACATGACAAGAAACGTTCCAGGATAGGATAGAATTACTAGACCAATCAAAAGAAGGATTATGACACACTAGCCAGGGATGACCCAAAACAACAGGTGTAAAAGGTGAACAAAAAATCAAAAAAGAAATGGTCTCACTATGGTTACCAGATACAGTGAGGGTTAAAGGTAGTGTTTCACATAATATACTGGGGAGAGGACTACCATCCAAGGCGAACATGACCGTGGGCTCCCCTAACTGTCTGAGAGGAATGTCATGTTCCCGAGCCCAGGCTTCGTCCATAAAACAGCCCTCCGCCCCAGAGTCTATTAATGCACTGCAGGAAGCTGCCGATCCGGTCCAGCGTAGATGGACCGGTAAGGTAGTACAGGTACTTCACGGAGAGGACCGTCTAGTAGCGCTTATCAGTCGCCCTCCGCTTACTGATGAGCTCTGGCCTTTAACTGGACATGAAATGACAAAATGACCAGCGGAACCGCAATAGAGACAGAGGCGGTTGGTGATTCTCCGTTCCCTCTCCATAGTCGAAATGCGAATACCCCCCAGCTGCATGGGCTCAACACCTGAGTCAGTGGGGAAAGATGGTAGTGTCGGAGAGAGGGGAGACACAGTTAACGCGAGCTCTCTTCTATGAGCTCGGTGACGAAGATCTACCCGTCGTTCAATGCGAATAGCGAGTTCAATCAAAGAATCCACGCTGGATGGAACCTCCCGAGAGAGAATCTCATCCTTAACCTTAGCGTGGAGTCCCTCCAGAAAACGAGCGAGCAACGCCTGCTCGTTCCAGTTACTGGAGGCAGCAAGAGTGCGAAACTCTATAGAGTAATCCGTTATGGATCGATTACCTTGACATAGGGAAGACGGGGACCAGGAAGCTTCTTTCCCAAAAACTGAACGATCAAAAACCCTAATCATCTCTTCTTTAAAGTTCAGATAATCGTTAGTACACTCAGCGCTTGCCTCCCAGATAGCTGTGCCCCACTGCCGAGCCCGACCAGTAAGGAGTGATATGACGTAGGCAATCCGAGCTCTCTCTCTTGAGTATGTGTTGGGTTGGAGAGAGAACACTATATCACACTGGGTGAGAAAGGAGCGGCACTCAGTGGGCTGCCCAGAATAACATGGTGGGTTATTAACCCTAGGTTCCGGAGGCTCGGAAGACCCGGAAGTAGCTGGTGGCACGAGACGAAGACTCTGATACTGTCCTGAGAGGTCGGAGACCTGAGCGGCCAGGGTCTCAACGGCATGCCGAGCAGCAGACAATTCCTGCTCGTGTCTGCCGAGCATCGCTCCCTGGAACTCGAGAGTAGAGTAGAGAGAATCCATAGTCGCTGGGTCCATTCTTGGTCGGATCCTTCTGTTATGCAGGTGAATGAGGACCCAAAAGCGACTTGGCGAAAACAGAGTCTTTATTCCAGTAAAGAAAATAGGCAATACTCCTAGACAAATCAGAGCAGAAAACAAAACATAAAAAACTAATTCCACTCGTAGTGACGAGGACAGACTGGAGACTCGACCATAAACTGTAGGTTGCCTCGGGAAGGCACCGACCGTAGCAGACTCAGACACCTGCTCACACGCAGCATCTGAGGGAAACAAGACACGACAGGGCGAGACAAAGACACAGCACGGCGAACAATATACAAGGATCCGACAGGACAGAAACGGAAAACAAGGGGAGAAATAGGGACTCTAATCAGAGGGCAAGATACGGAACAGGTGTGAAAAGATTAGATGATTGAGTAGGGGAATAGGAACAGCTGGGAGCAGGAACGGAATGATAGAGAGAAGAGAGAGAGGGAGGGAGAGAGAAAAAAGGGAACAAACCTAATAAGACCAGCAGGGGGAAAACGAACAGAAGGGAAAGCAAAATGACAAGACAATATAAGACAAAACATGACAGCCTCGGTGAAGACTTGCACGCCCGCCCGCCCGCACACACACACACACACACACACACACACACACACACACACACACACACACACACACACACACACACACACACACACACACACACACACACACACACACACACACACACACACACACACACACACACACACACACACACACACACACACACACACACACACACACACACGCAATATTCATCTATAGATGTAGAGACCACAGGATGAGATACTCTGTCTTCTCTCTAATGCTCAAAGCTCTGATCAATGGACTCCAGTGTAGAGTGGAATCCATGGCAACCTTCCAAACACACTGTACACAGTAACTTAGTACAAGCATCTAACTATTTATACACAGTATGTGGTTTTAAGTAACAGCGTATGATCTGACATGGTATCAAAGCTCTGATCAATGGACTCCAGTGTAGAGTGGAATCCATGGCAACCTTCCAAACACACTGTACACAGTAACTTAGTACAAGCAGCTAACTATTTATACACAGTATGTGGTTTTAAGTAACAGCGTATGATCTGACATGGTATCAAAGCTCTCACAGTTTGCTGACACGATCTACTCTCACCAGTGACTGTAAGAGATAAGCTAATTCATTCCTGGAGCATCTTTCTCCCTCTAAACCGGAGTTAATAGGCGCCCCCTACTGTGAAAACTTTAAAAGTTTCAGAGTTACTTGGCTCTCAAACACATTTGGTTGACTGTGTCATTTGCCTAATTCTCTTTATAGCATTCAGGTGAGCTTGGCTCGTGTCACAGTATGGCTCAATAATGCATGAATCCAGTAGCACTGCATCTAAAGTAGTCTGGTCTCTGTCTGTCTCTGTGGTCCTCACTAACACATTCAAAGGAGAGAGAAAGGCGAGGGCAGAGGAGAGGAGAGAGGACAAAGGAGGAGAGAGGGGGAGAGTGAGTTAGAGTGTGTGAGAGATAGACAGAGAGAGAGCGAGAGGAATGGTTGGAGAGAGGAGGTCCTACAGGGTCGGAGTGAGACACTGTATTTGACAGGAAGCAGACCAGGGATGGAATACTCAGAGGTGTTTTGCACAGGGTTGACTCTCTTATAAAAGTTGTTACCCCTGCTCGCCCCTAGATGGGGCCAAAGACATTAACTAGGGCTGTAGCAAACAATGGTGATTGTTTGACTGTTTGTGTGGAGAATGTCCGACAACAACGCTATGGCTGGCTATGAAAATGTTGATTATAAAAATGTATACCAACTCAATGTCAGCTCTCGTCAATGTTGTGCATGTTTTTCTAATAACAGAGTTCAGATTACGGCTTTTATTTTGGTCAGGATAACCTATGTTTCTTTTGTGGAGTTAAAACTCGTGAGCTGTGAAAAATGGAGCAACAAAATCTAAACTAACGGAATGACAGATAAATTCTCTACAAAATGGCGACACATTTCTTGCCTCAGTGCTTTCTGCCTCTTTGGTTGCTCCTGCATCTAAACGAGAGAGTCCCTCCCCCTTTTCCGTCATGAAGGAGTGAAATATTCAAGACAAGTGAACAACAACAGAAACATCCATTAGGTACAGGTCAGATGTGACCAATTTTCTACAGGCAGCCTCATCTCTGGAAGGTCACATCGTCACCCGCACATAGTTCTACTCTGAGATAAGATGACTTGTATTCTGTAGGATGCAGCCAATGAGAAAAGAGAGGGAAACACGGTTTTCCTGACATAGACCTAATTCAATCAGACACTATTCCAAAAGGATGATACATACCAATAATAGCAATCTTTGTTGCAAAGTTCTACAGTATTTTACATGGCAAACAATAATACGAGTTTAGTCCTTTAAATTCTGCAAACAAACTTGGAAATGATGTGCCTATCAGGCACCCGTGGAGCAGCATTATTGTGTAATGAAGCAAAAAGTTTTGCCAGATGTGCAGTTGGAAATGCAAAATAATACCCACCTGCATTGCAATTCAGAAACTTCAAATAATCAAAACTCCCTCAGCCTGCCGCCCGCATCGGCAAAGTGCATTTAACCACAGGGTCATTAGGAGTAAACTGCTGATCGCTCTGAAAGACCAATAATGGTGTGCGAATTGTACTGCATAATGGGCCTTCACTCTCCACTTTTCCCAAGCCTCATCTGTCTGAAATGGGCCCAGGAGCAAAACACAGTGTTTATCCCTGATGCCATGCCTATCAACATGCCAGCGCTGATCTAGAGACACAGTTAGAGCCGAATCAAAAGGCCTGATGATTGCATCACTTGAAGTGATTTAGACCTATTGAAGGAGCCGTGGTGTGGAGTTGTAGGGAGGGAGGAAGATTGGATGGTGGGTAGGGGGTCAGATCGACAGCCCCCTATTTACCCAGTCTGCACAGCTCCAAGGCCGAGGTGTCGAGAAGGCTGACCCCCTGATCGCCATCTTCCAGAGATGTAGAGGAAGTTTAATCTGAGCTCTCTCTCCTCTATGTCTGTCTCACAATCTCACTCTCTCTTTGTCCCTCTGATCTTATCCCTTTCTCTCTCTCTCTGTCGGTCTACCCCCTCTCTCTTCTCTCACCCTCTCCTCCCTTGCAATCTGGGCTTGAATACCCAATGAGAGATCTTTATAGTTCCATAGATCAGGTTTGGTGACAGCGGAGGGACAGGCGGGGTGACAGACGGGGTGAGAGCCAGCGAAGAGATGGCACATGAAGCTGTCAGCCTGACGAGAAAATTACTACCATCCTCACCCAGGGGAGGGAAGAGGAGATATTTACCTACTGTACAAACATTTTCTCATCAAGAGATACACACCGCTTCACTTCTTATTTACTATCCATTTTCACCTCTGGCTAATACGGAAGGGGTGGTTAATCAGCGGAGACGGGAATAAGCTGGGACTTGTGTTATGTTGTGTGTGTTTGTACAATTTGTGCTAATGGCCTTGTAGACGTGAACAGCGGAGAGTGGGAAAGGTGGGTCACCGCGGAGACGGCCTTCCATTCTACCTATTATCATTAGTACCCTGACCCAGGGGCCAGGACGTCAGAAAAACAGAGAAAGTGAGATTTTCTAAAAGAAGGCAGAGCAAGGAATCCAATTATAGGTAATGCAAAATTAATTTCATTTTTCATATTAACGTACAACGTGTTCGCAGAGAGGTTTCTGAAATGTTTCAGTGGCTTGAGAGGAGGATTTGGTTTCCTTCCGGCATATTGGATGAATTTATTAGTGAATGATGTATCCCAGGTCCATCTAACCATCTATCAGTGATGATTAAAACTACTCCTGCACCCAACGGCCCTATGGAAAAAAAACTGGTTGGGAAACAATCTCCACGAATACCTGATTCTTAGCCTGGAATCCCCACTATTTTCAGTTGAAGTTGGAAGTTTACATACACTTAGGTTGGAGTCATTAAATCTTGTTTTTCAACCACTCCACAAATTGACAAGTCGGTTAGGACATCTACTTTGTGCATGACAAGTGATTTTTCCAACAATTGTTTACAGACAGATTATTTAACTTATAATTCACTGTATCACATTTCCAGTGGGTCAGAAGTTTACATATACTAAGTTGACTGTGCCTTTAAACAGCTTGGAAAATTCCAGAAAATGATGTCATGGCTTTAGAAGCTTCTGATAGGCTAATTGACATCATTTGAGTCAATTGGAGGTGTACCTGTGGATGTATTTCAAGGCCTTACCTTCAAACTCAGTGCCTCTTTGCTTGGCATCATACCGCTCAGGAAGGAGAAGCGTTCTGTCTCCTAGAGATGAACATACTTTGGTGCGAAAAGTGCAAATCAATCCCAGAACAACAGCAAAGGACCCTGAGAAGATGCTGGAGGGAACAGGTACAAAAGTATTTATGTCCACAATAAAATAAGTCCTATATCGATATAACCTGAAAGGCCGCTCAGAAAGGAAGAAGCCACTGATCCAAAACTGCCAAAAAAAAGCCAGACTACAGTTTGCAACTGCACATGGGGACAAATATTGTACTTTTTGGAGAAATGTACTCTGGTCTGGTCTGATGAAACAAAAATAGAACTGTTTGGCCATAATGACCATTGTTATGTTTGGAGGAAAAAGGGGGAGGCTTGCAAGCCGAAGAACATCATCCCAACCGTGAAGCACGGGGGTGGCAGCATCATGTTGTGGGGGTGCTTTGCTGCAGGATGGACTGGTGCACTTTGCAAAATAGATGGCATCATGAGGTTGGAAAATTATGTTGATATATTGAAGCAACATCTCAAGACATCAGTCAGGAAGTTAAAGCTTGGTCGCAAATGGGTCTTCCAAATGGACAATGACCCCAAGTATACTTCCAAAGTTGTGGCAAAATGGCTTGATGACAACAAAGTCAAGGTATTGGAGTGGCCATCACAAGCCCTGACCTCAATCCCAAAGAAAAATTGTGGGCAGAACTGAAAAAGCGTGTACGAGCAAGGAGGCCTACAAATCTGACTCAGTTACACCAGCTCTGTCAGGAGAAATCTGCCAAAATTCACCCAACTTATTGTGAGAAGCTTGTGGTAGGCTACCCAAAACATTTGACCCAAGTTAAACCATTTAAAGGCAATGCTACCAAATACTAAATGAGTGTATGTAAACTTCTGACCCACTGGGAATGTAATGAAAGGAATAAAAGCTGAAATAAATCGTTCTCTCTACTATAATTCTGACATTTCAAATTCTTAAAATACAGTGTGATCCTAAATGACCTAAGACAGGGAATTTTTATTGAGATTAAATGTCAGGAATTGTGAAAAAACGGGAGTTTAAATGTATTTGGCTAACGTGTATGTAAACTTCCGACTTCAACTGTAAATGGTGAACGGAGCATACGAGTGTGTATTCCAGGCGACCTGATTCCAGCTCCTGCATTTATGGGTATGATTGCCTGAGGCTAGATCCCATCCTCACAGAGCGCAGATCGAGTGAGATTGTGTGTGTGTGCCAGAGAACAGATAGAATGAGATTGTGTGTGTGTGCCAGAGAACAGATAGAATGAGATTATATGTGTGTGCCAGAGAACAGATAGAATGAGATTGTGTGTGTGTGTGCCAGAGAACAGATAGAATGAGATTGTGTGTGTGTGCCAGAGAACAGATAGAATGAGATTGTGTGTGTGTGCCAGAGAACAGATAGAATGAGATTGTGTGTGTGTGCCAGAGAACAGTTAGAATGAGATTGTGTGTGTGTGCCAGAGAACAGTTAGAATGAGATTGTGTGTGTGTGCCAGAGAACAGTTAGAATGAGATTGTGTGTGTGTGCCAGAGAACAGTTAGAATGAGATTGTGTGTGTGTGCCAGAGAACAGTTAGAATGAGATTGTGTGTGTGTGCCAGAGAACAGTTAGAATGAGATTGTGTGTGTGTGCCAGAGAACAGTTAGAATGAGATTGTGTGTGTGTGCCAGGGAACAGATAGAATGAGATTGTGTGTGTGTGCCAGGGAACAGTTAGAATGAGATTGTGTGTGTGTGCCAGAGAACAGAGTGAGATTGTGTGTGTGTGCCAGAGAACAGATAGAATGAGATTGTGTGTGTGTGCCAGAGAACAGAGAGTGAGATTGTGTGTGTGTGTGCCAGAGAACAGATAGAATGAGATTGTGTGTGTGTGTGCCAGAGAACAGAGAGTGAGATTGTGTGTGTGTGTGTGCCAGAGAACAGATAGAATGAGATTGTGTGTGTGTGCCAGAGAACAGATAGAATGAGATTGTGTGTGTGTGCCAGAGAACAGATAGAATGAGATTGTGTGTGTGTGTGCCAGAGAACAGATAGAGTGAGATTGTGTGTGTGTGTGCCAGAGAACAGATAGAGTGAGATTGTGTGTGTGTGCCAGAGAACAGATAGAATGAGATTGTGTGTGTGTGCCAGAGAACAGATAGAATGAGATTGTGTGTGTGTGCCAGAGAACAGATAGAATGAGATTGTGTGTGTGTGCCAGAGAACAGCGAGTGAGATTGTCATAAAATGCCAAGGCCACCTCCAGCCCCATCCCTTCACAGGTAACACAGAGAGGCATTATATATACCTCAGAATACGATGCAGAAAACTGCATGTCATGTTTATGGACAATGTAAAGTCTGCTACTTATGGTTTCTGGGGGTAGTGAAGCAGACAGTCCAGCTGTGTCCGTTTTGTGACACTGTCTACTCTAAAACATTTCATTAGCAGGCTGCTGGCTGCCTGTCCCATATGAGAAACGCATTACGTTTCAGCGAGCACCAGACATTCATAAATCAATGAACATGGAAAAGTCCCAAATGGCCCCCTATTCCCTAAATAGTGCACTATTTTGAGCCATGATCAAAAGCAATGCACTAGAAAGGGAATAGGGTGCCATTTGGGATCCAGCTCTGGTAGAATAATAGCCTTCCGTGACACACCTGTGGAGGCATTCAGGGACTGTCTCTTAGCTGATGTATTGGTGTCTGGAAATAGATTCATTCATTACAATACCAGCTAAAAATACGCAAGAAACCAAATCAGCCTGTGGATACTGTTCAGACTTAGCTGTTATTGGTGGCATGTAAGACAGTGGGTTTATGTGGGCCTAAGTATTGTGAGAAGTCCTATTATTTGTATCAATGCCTCAGTAAGTGACCTCAAAAACATGACCTGACGTTTCATTTAGGATTCTAAGGTAATCACATATGCTTTTATATGCTGTATGCTTTTCTGTTCGTGTGTGTGTGTGTACCGGCTCCTTCGAGTGTGTCAATTCGTTCTGTAGGTGCGTTAGCTCTGTCCGTGTGCGTACGCGCTCTTGTATGTGTGTGTGAATGTGTGTGGTGGTTCTGTGTGTATTCCTAACTTCCTACCTCTCCCCAGGCGGCAGGCAGCGGCTCCACAGCGGGGTAGTACTTGGCCAGGTCCCAGGCCACAGCGTTCATGTACCATTTGAAGTCTTTACACTTGAGGTGTCTTCTCAGCTCCTTCTGGGCCGTCAGGTCCCCGGTGGACAGGTGGCGGTACTCTGGACGACGCTGGTAGATGAACTCTGTGTACTCATCCATCCATGTCTCAGCCACCCTCTTCAGGTTCTGAGATAAGGGAGAGAGATGGGGTAAGGAGATGGACTGTCTGTGTGTTTAGCTTATCACAGCACAGGTCACAGTGCGCTGAGTTAGTCAAACCTCATCTTAAAGCAGATAGATGGCTGGACCTACATCCTCAGTTTAACTATCAGCCATGTGCAACCAGTCAAAATGGCTGCATGTTAGCCATAACCAGTTGATGGAAGCAGTGTATTGACTGGTCAGTCTAACTTACTCTGGCTAGGCTTGTTCCAGATGGCACTTTGTAGGGGACGTATTTCCTGTAGATATGTCCTACTCGGGAGCATGGTACGTCGTACATACTGCCCCCACACATCCATACCTGAATGGAGATGGAACACAAATAATGCCTCAGTACATTACTTCAAAAGCTTCCTGTCAGCCTGCTAGCTATGTGTTCTAAGCAAGGCCGCAAAACCTTTGTAAATTAACCAACCGTGTGTTATAAGTAGGGTTGAAACATTTCAGGAACACTTAATACATTTTCTGGTTTTCCAGAATACCTGGTTGGATGATTCTGGATTTCCGGTTTATTCCCTCCTGATTCTGGGATTTCGGGAGAAATCAGAACATTTATTGAATGTTCCCGGAATTTTTCAACCCTAGTTGTAAGCACCGAAGTAAAGAAAGAAAAGAAAAAAGCACATTTTGTTTTTCCTGTTGTTCCAGAAAGGAATCTTTCAATTTCAAAGCCCTGAGTTATTGTGGACTGAGTTCAGAGTGTGGATATTGTTGTTGAAATGGTTGTGTCGATGGGTTTGTGTTGTGTTTGTTGCAAGACCCTAACAGACAACCTATTGTCCTGTCCCTCTGTCCACACTTGAAGTGGATTCCCACTTTGTCTGCTTGGCAGGGCCACATTATAAGCCTCTTTGAGCGGAGGGACTGAAAGGAATCCTATTTCCAGAGCACTTCGCTCGATACCCCTCTTTTCCTGCATCAAAGGAAGAGCTAGAAAGAAGAGGAAGGAAGAGGTCAGGTAGCGCTACTCTGAACCCCTTCAGTCTGCTATCCTCTCCCTTGCTCTCTCTTCCTCCCTATGCCTCTCTTTATCTCTTCATGTCCTGCCATTCTTTCTCATTCCTCTCCCCTCTTTCCCTCCCTCTCTCGCCCCTCCTTCTTTCAAACTTGGCAGCTTGATTAGAATTAAAGTGGTCATGCTGACTGTTTGGAAAGGATGGTGGGACATTTCACCTCTCCTCCGCTTCTCCTCCTTTCTCCCGCGGTGTGTGTGAGCGCTCCACCTCTCTCCCGCGGTGTGTGTGAGTGCTCCACCTCTCTCCCTGCTCTGCCATATCAAAACGAGGCAGGGTGCTTTCCTGTGGAGCCTCAGGTTAATGGTCAAGCTGGCTTTACAGGCTCCATTGACATGTGGAGAGATTCCTCCAGTCTTCAGAAAATGGCCTCCTCAGAGGACCAGTGTAGATGTTCATTGACCTCTCATATCAGCAGAAATACGAGGGGTTTATGAATGACTCCCGAGCGTTCATGAGTAACAATTTGTTTTAGCGAGGTAAAATTTGAGGTAAAATTCCTTGAGATGCTTTGATGATATCTGTTCAATGTGAGAAACAACCAGTGTCAATAGATTGTCAGTCTAACAGCTATCATATGTAGGCTAACTGTCAGACATCCATACTCCGTGACAGTAGAGGAGAGTGGGGTCAGTTGAGCCACGCTTGTTTCTAGGAAACCATACACATAATGTATAATTTGACCAAATATTTAGGAAGAGGTCATCATGTCATGGAGTCTATGAAAGAAGAAACCACATGGAAAAAGTGGTAAGCAAGTTAGGCCTAAAAAGTCAAAATCATTTATTGTGTTAGAGGTTTCATGATGCTTCTAAACCAAAGTAGATCATTCTAAGATTGTTCTATACATCAGTTGGGGTCTCTATAAGCTTCAATATGAGGTCCTAAAACTAGCATGAAAGTGCATCCTTGTAGCTGTGTGGGGTAATAAAGTCAAAATGTTTTGTCTTGGATTAAGTTGAGCCAATGGCAAGTTGAGCAAATTGAAGTGTTTTCTTCCCAAGTGTAATGCAAGGCATTATTGGTGGGATATGAGGTTACAACAGGGCCTGGCCTATGTTCATTTTAAAAAGTACAAAGTGTTTTTTTGGTGTTAAGCCTGTGTTTAAAGATGCTTCAAAATATTAAAAGACAAAAAAGCGATTGTGATTATGATAAATTGTGTTCGGGAAATGAAGATGGTTTCAAAAATGCAGTGCTAATATTTCAATCAATACATACATTTCTAGACGGCATAGCTATGTTTTCCAAACTGTCATGTTTACATGAATTCTGATTGTTTTCAGAGATACACAACATCCTGAAATATATGTAGATATCTTTGATAGAAATAATACTATATGTCTTTAACAGAGTGATGCTGAATGTAAAAAATCCTAATCTCCTAATACCCTGACTATACCGTTCACGTCGCGTGCCCTCTAGTTGCAAAATACATGTAGGAATCTATGTTATTCAATTATTGCACCCACACTGCCCGCGCGTGTCAACAAGCATCTGCGTTGCTTAGGGCTAAAATAGAAGTCATTCCTATTTCTGACGCAGATGACGGTGCAAGTCCTGCCTCTCCCATCTCCTCATTGGTTTATAGAAGCAGGTACCCACATGCCATCTCCTTAGTGGTTATACCCACGTGGGTGATTGAAAGACAAACTGTTGCCGCTTGTCGTGGTAATACTATGAAAGTTTAGATGCCAATCACCATATACGTTCAACGATGAAAAAGCCTGGAAGGAGGAGAGATGACTAGAAACGATTCGGTTGACTGTGTTTATGTGTGGATTAATTGTCGGAGTAGACCTTGTGCATTTCAGGTAAAATAACAACATAATGTTTATATCCCAGGACAAATTAGCTAGCAGCAGCAAGCTAGCTAAATAGGACAAATTAGCTAGCAAATGCAAGCTAACTAGCTAAATTGCCATAAATGTTTAATGCTTTTCAACCTGTCCGAAATTAATGTCATTGGTTAACCTGCGTGTCGTGATCGCGTTTGTTGTGGGGGGACAAAATAAATGTATGCACGATGTCGCACACTTGCAGCCGGTTTGGGTTCCGTGTTCCGTGTTACCCCACTCTCCCATAAGTAACTGGACCAGACAACTCTGAATCAGATCTTTTAACATTGAGACAGATGGGGGCGCCACTGTGTAATATTTACACGTTTGCTTCATTTGTGTGCTTATTGTACACTTGTGAATTCTCAATACAAAATAACACCAACGACTCAAAAAACACACAGATTAACACAAAATGTCTGAATCCTCCCACCTCTGTAAGAAGAGTTATTGCAAATTTGCTTGGGAACTATTTTTATCGTTGCCATGGTTTCCAGTCAAGGAAGAAAGGGCTGCATTCCAATTACAAAGTGCACTCACTGACAGAAGGAGAGCGAGAGAGAGAGAGAAAGCGAGAGAGAGAGTATACTGAGACCCGGTTGGATGGCAGGTATGTCAGGCACGATAACCACAATATTCCCTCACATCCATATACCGTGTTCTCCTCCGGAAATCAAAATGGAATAACCTCTGACCCGCAAACAAGCCAAACATCACTGGCTGTAATTAGTTTGGGAAGGAGGCTAAAGCCTGAACTACTCCTTGTAACCCAGTAACACACACGGTTGCAGACACAAGGGTACACACACACACGCAAACATTATTTTGGAATGCTGGGTTCTGAGGAGTGCATTGTACTGGAGAAAGTATGGGAAATAAAACACTGGAGAACAGAGCGAGAGCAATTCTTCTGAGTCAAAGTCGTTCCAGTTTAATAAAGTTGTCTGGGAGCAGATTGGCCTGTCTGGAGACTGAGGCAGGGGTATGGTGGGACAGGATGGAAAATAATTGACCAAAGAAACACATTGTTATGGGTCCATGTTTGTCTGGACTCTAATATAATTGCAAGGTTGGTAGACTTTAGTGTGTTTTAAAGCATCTGTAATTTTTAAGGGATGTATTGTTGTGCTCAGATGAACGACGAAACTTTATATGTATTTTAAATATGTCCAATAAAATTAATTCAAGGTAAGGTTAATTAATTCAAGGTAAGGTTAATTAATTCATTGTAAGGTGGGACACAATCAAATCAAATCCAATTTTATTTGTCACATACACATGGTTAGCAGATGTTAATGCGAGTGTAGCGAAATGCTTGTGCTTCTAGTTCCGACAATGCAGTGATAACCAACAAGTAATCTAACTAACAATTCCAAAACTACTGTCTTATACACAGTGTAAGGGGATAAGGAATATGTACATAAGGATATATGAATGAGTGATGGTACAGAGCAGCATACAGTAGATGGTATCGTGTACAGTATATACATATGAGATGAGTGTGTAGACAAAGTAAACAAAGTGGCATAGTTAAAGTGGCTAGTGATACATGTATTACATAAGGATGCAGTCGATGATGTAGAGTACAGTATATACATATGCATATGAGATGAATAATGTAGGGTAAGTAACATTATATAAGGTAGCATTGTTTAAAGTGGCTAGTGATATATTTTCACTGGATGAAAAGGGTGGAAGAGCCACATTGCTATGTGACCATGATTGTATAATATGAACTATTAGTAAATATTATTTATATTTATCATATCCTATTGAAGAAAAGATGAGTGGAATTTATATGTCGTGTTACACACACAGTGCAGATAAGGACTAAATAGAAGCACCTCAGCATAGATAGAAGTGGATAGTATTGACCAGGGGTTGGCAACAGGCAACAGGTGGCAGTGGGCCTAAACAAGCCCGCAAGTGATTTTTTTTGTACCCCCCAAAGTTTTTAGCAAAAAAACTAAACTAATATATATATATATATATTATATATTTTTTGGGGGGGGATTTTAGTTTTTGGAGAAAAAAATACTAGCTAGAAATGACTTTCATTTAGGAAATCTGTTCACTAAGTATTCCCATGAATAAAAAAAAGAGGTACAGTGTATTTGGAAAAGTATTCAGACCCCTTGACTTTATCCAGATTTTGTTACATTACAGCCTTATTTTAACATTTATTAAATTGTTGTTTTCCCTCATCAATCTACACACAATACCACATAATGACAAAGGAAAAACTGTTTATAGATTTTTTAAATGTATTAAAAATAAAAAACGGAAATATCACATTTACATAAGTATTCAGACCCTTTACTCAGTACTTTGTTGAAGAACCTTTGGCAGTGATTACAGCCTTGAGTCTTCTTGGGTTTGAAGCTACATGTTTGGCACACTGTATTTGGGGAGTTTCTTCCATTCTTCTCTGCAGTTCCTCTCAAGCTCTGTCAGGTTGGATGGGAGCGTCGCTGAACAGCTATTTTCAGGTCTCTCTAGAGATGTTTCACCTCGCTCATCAACTTATCCCTGACTGCTGGCTACGTCCCTTCCGTCTTCAAGAGAGCGAGAGTTGCACCCCTTCTGAAAAAACCTACACTCGATCCCTCCGATGTTAACAACTACAGACCAGTATCCCTTCTTTCTTTTCTCTCCAAAACTCTTGAACGTGCCGTCCTTGGTCAGCTCTCCCGCTATCTCTCTCAGAATGACCTTCTTGATCCAAATCAGTCAGGTTTCAAGACTAGTCATTCAACTGAGACTGCTCTTCTCTGTATCACGGAGGCGCTCCGCACCGCTAAAGCTAACTCTCTCTCCTCTGCTCTCATCCTTCTCGATACTGTGAACCATCAGATCCTCCTCTCCACCCTCTCCGAGTTGGGCATCTCTGGCGCGGCCCACGCTTGGATTGCGTCCTACCTGACAGGTCGCTCCTACCAGGTGGCGTGGCGAGAATCTGTCTCCTCACCACGCGCTCTCACCACTGGTGTCCCCCAGGGCTCTGTTCTAGGCCCTCTCCTATTCTCGCTATACACCAAGTCACTTGGCTCTGTCATAACCTCACATGGTCTCTCCTATCATTGCTATGCAGACGACACACAATTAATCTTCTCCTTTCCCCTTCTGATGACCAGGTGGCGAATCGCATCTCTGCATGTCTGGCAGACATATCAGTGTGGATGACGGATCACCACCTCAAGCTTCGGCAAGACGGAGCTGCTCTTCCTCCCGGGAAGGACTGCCCGTTCCATGATCTCGCCATCACGGTTGACAACTCCATTGTGTCCTCCTCCCAGAGCGCTAAGAACCTTGGTGTGATCTGGACAACACCCTGTCGTTCTCAACTAACATCAAGGCGGTGGCCCGTTCCTGTAGGTTCATGCTCTACAACATCCGCAGAGTACGACCCTGCCTCACACAGGAAGCGGCGCAGGTCCTAATCCAGGCACTTGTCATCTCCCGTCTGGATTACTGCAACTCGCTGTTGGCTGGGCTCCCTGCCTGTGCCATTAAACCCCTACAACTCATCCAGAACGCCGCAGCCCGTCTAGTGTTCAACCTTCCCAAGTTCTCTCACGTCACCCCGCTCCTCCGCTCTCTCCACTGGCTTCCAGTTGAAGCTCGCATACGCTACAAGACCATGGTGCTTGCCTACGGAGCTGTGAGGGAACGGCACCTCAGTACCTCCAGGCTCTGATCAGGCCCTACACCCAAATAAGGGCACTGCGTTCATCCACCTCTGGCCTGCTCGTCTCCCTACCACTGAGGAAGTACAGTTCCCGCTCAGCCCAGTCAAAACTGTTCGCTGCTCTGGCTCCCCAATGGTGGAACAAACTCCCTCACGACGCCAGGACAGCGGAGTCAATCACCACCTTCCGGAGACACCTGAAACCCCACCTCTTTAAGGAATACTTAGGATAGGATAAAGTAATCCTTCTCACCCCCCTTAAAATATTTAGATGCACTATTGTAAAGTGGCTGTTCCACTGGATGTCATAAGGTGAATGCACCAATTTGTAAGTCGCTCTGGATAAGAGCGTCTGCTAAATGACTTAAATGTAAATGTAAATGTTTGATTGGGTTTAAGGATCTCTCTGTACTTTGCTCCGTTCATCTTTCCCTCGATCCTGACTGGTCTCCCAGTCCCTGTCACTGAAAAAGATCCCCACAGCACGATGCTGCCACCACCATGCTTCACCGTAGAGATGGTGCCAGGTTTCTTACATACGTTACTCTTGACATTCAGGCCAAAGTGTTCAATCTTGGTTTCATCAGACCAGAGAATCTTGTTTCTCATGGTCTGAGTCCTTTGGGTGCCTTTTGGCAAACTCCAAGCGGGCTGTCATGTGCCTTTTACTGAGGAGTGGCTTCCGGGTGGCCACTACCATAAAGGCCTGATTGGTGGAGTGTTGCCAAGATGGTTATCCTTCTGGAAGGTTCTCTCATCTCCACAGAGGAACTCCCAGAGCTCATTCAGAGTGTCCATCAGGTTCTTGGTCACCTCCCTGACCAAGGCCCTTCTCCCACGATTGCTCAGTTTGGCCGGGCGGCCAGCTCGGAAAAGAGTCTTGGTGAGTCTAAACTTCTCCCATTAAGAATGATGGAGACCACTTGTTCTTGGGGACCTTCAATGCTGCAGACATGTTTTGGTACCATTCCCCAGACCTGTGACACAATCCTGTCTCGGAGCTCTACGGACAATTCCTTCGACCTCATGGCTTGTTTCTGCTCTGACATGCACTGCCAACTATGGGACCTTATATAGACAGTGGTGGGCCTTTCCAAATCATGTCCAATCAATTGAATTTTATCACAGGTAATCCAGCGTTAGAAACATCTCAAGGATGATCAATGGAAACAGGATGCACCTGAGCTCAATTTCAAGTCCCATAGCAAATGGTCTGAGTACTTATGTAAATAAGGTTTCTCTGTTTAACATTTTTAATACACTTGAAAGAATTTCTAAAAACCTGTTTTCACTTTGTCATCATAAGATATTGTGTGTAGATTGATGAGATGTGTGTTTATTTAATCCATTTTAGAATAAGGCTGTAAAGTAACAAAATGTGGAAAAAGTCAAGGGGTCTGAATGCACTGCATGTGATTGTGTCTACATGTAATCAAGTTATGAAATGATAGCTATTTTCAAATAAATCTATGTTGGGGCTGAGTTGTAGTCAAATGATTATAATTATGTTAGGAGAGCCCCTCGGAGAGCCCCTTGGATGAGTGAAGAAACAAGTAAATTAAAGAGAAATTGCAGAAAGGCAGAGTGGAAGTGGAGAAAGTCAAAGCTGCAGGTCCATTATGATATTCTGAGAGAGCAACTTGGCATATACTGTATAGTAACAGTCAAAAGTTTGGACACACTCATTCAAGGGTTTTTCTTTATTTTTCCTATTTTCTACATTGTAGAATAACAGTGAAGACATCAAAACGATGAAATAACACATATGGAATCATGTAGTAACCAAAAAAGTGTTAAACAAATCAAAATACATGTTATATTTGAGATTCTTCAAAGTAGCCACCCCTTCGCAGTGGTCTAGGGCACTGCATCGCAGCGCTAGCTGTGCCACCAGAGACTGGGTTCGCGCCCAGGCTCTGTCGCAGCCGGCCGCGACCGAGAGGTCTGTGGGGCAACGCACAATTGGCCTAGCGTCGTCCGGGTTAGGGAGGGTTTGGCGGGTAGGGATATCCTTGTCTCATCGTGTATCAGCGACTCCTGTGGTGGGCCGGGCGCAATCCAAGGTTGCCAGGTGCAAAGTGTTTCCTCCGACACGTTGGTGCAGCTGGCTTCCAGGTTGGAGGCGCGCTGTGTTAAGAAGCAGTGCGGCTTGGTTGGGTTATGTTTCGGAGGACGCATGGCTTTCGACCTTCATCTCTCCTGAGCCCGTACGGGAGTTGTAGCGATGAGACAAGATAGTAATTACTAACAATTGGATACCACGAAACAATTGGATATGACGAAACTGGCTCTCATGAGGACCGCCACAGGAAAGGAAGACCCAGAGTTACCTCTGCTGCAGAGGATAAGTTCATTAGCGTTACCAGCCTCAGAAATTGCAGCCCAAATAAATGATTCACAGAGTTCAAGTAACAGACATATCTCAACATCAATTAGTCAGAGGAGACCGCGTCAATCAGGCCTTCATGGTCAAATTGCTGCAAAGAAATCACTACTAAAGGTACAACCTTAAGAAGATGAGACTTTCTTGGGCCAAGAAACACGAGCAATGGACATTAGACCGGTGGAAATATGTCCTTTGGTCTGATGAGTCCAAATTTGAGATTTTTGGTTCCAACCGCTGTGTCTTTGTGAGATGCAGAGTAGGTGAATCTGAAAAAAAGTAATCTAGATTCTTCAGCTCTTAGCCATTTTCGGGCAATCTCCAACCTTTCCCTCTTAAGCAAAATTCTGGAGAAATTGGTTTTCAAACAAATATATAATATCTTTAAGTGCCAACTGTATTTTTGAAAAATTCCAATCTGTTTTTCGTGCCCACCACAGCACAGAGACAACCTTTTGTTAAAGTGGTAAATGATCTTAAGAACCAACACAGATGCCAAACAGCTCTCTGTCCTTGTACTCTTGGATTTAAGTGTTGCACTCGACACGGTTGACCATGATGTCCTTCTGAAAAGACTGGAAAGGTGGGTTGGCCTCTCCGCTCCAGTTCTAAATTGGTTTGGGACCTATTTAACTGGTCGAGAGTCAAAATAGGCGCTGTGGCGTCCACGAGGTTTGATTTTGTAACCTTGTGCTGGACAAAGATTTTTTCTTTAAACGAATTGGACGCAAAGGATTTACTTCAGACACCGGACAAGGCCCAAATCCCTGTCATTCTCATGAAGAAGAGACAGAGATATCGGGGACGTAGGTTGGGGTGCCTTGTAAGGATTCGACGGCGAGTGGGTAATCCGCCTCTACCATCAGTCCTATTAGCCAACGTGCAATCATTGGATAATAAACTGGATGAGCTCTGACCAAGTCTATACTACCAACGGAACATTAAAAACTGTAATATCTTATGTTTCATCGAGTAGTGGCTGAACAATGATATGGGTAGAATACAGCTGGCTGAGTTTTTCATGCATTGGCTAGATAGAACAGCTGACTTTAGTAAGACAAGGGGTGGCGGTCTGTGTCTATTTGTCAGTAACAGCTGGTGTACGAAATGTAATATTAAGGAAGTCTCAAGGTTTTGCTCGCCTTAGGTAGAGTATCTCATGATAAGCTGTAGACCACAATATTTACAGAGAGAGTTGATCTATATTTTTGGTAGCTGTCTATTTACCATGACAAACCCGACGTTGGCACTAAGACCACACTCAATGAGCTGTATAAGGCCCTAAGCAGACAAGAAAATGCTCATCCAGTGGCGGTGCTCCTAGTGGCCGTGGACTATATTGCAGGGAAACTTAAATCCATTTGATCTAATTTCTACCAGCATGTTACATGTGCAACCAGATTAAATAAAACTCTAGATCACCTTTACTCCACACACGGAGATGCGTACAAAGCTCTCC
Source organism: Oncorhynchus gorbuscha (assembly GCF_021184085.1). NCBI lineage: Eukaryota > Metazoa > Chordata > Actinopteri > Salmoniformes > Salmonidae > Oncorhynchus > Oncorhynchus gorbuscha. The sequence continues at coordinate 7,869,649 of NC_060196.1, read as the reverse complement.
CTCAGCCTCCATTTGGCAAATCTGAAGGTAACTCTATCCTTCTGAGTCCTGCTTACAAGCAAAAACTAAAGCAGGACCTACCAGTGACTCGCTCAATACGGAAGTGGTCAGATGACGCAGATGCTAAGCTACAGGACTGTTTTGCTAGAACAGACTGGAATATGTTATGGGATTCTTACGATGGCATTGAGGAGTACACCACATCAGTCACTGGCTTCATCAATAAGTGCATTGATGACGTATTTCCCACAGTGACCGTACGTACATATCCCAACCAGAAGTCATGGATTACAGGCAACATCCGCACAGAGCTAAAGGGTAGAGCTGCCGCTTTCAAGGAGCGGGACACTAACCCGGACGCTTACAAGAAAACTCGCTATGCCCTTCTACGAACCATCAAACTGGGAACAGGGAAAGATTATGTCACGCCCTGATCTGTTTCACCTGTCTTTGTGATTGTCTCCACCCACCTCCAAGTGTCACCTGTTTTCTCTATTAGTCCGCAGTGTATTTATGCATGTGTTTCCTGTCTCCTAGTGCCAGTTTGTCTTGTATTTCCAAGCCAACAAGCATTTTTCCTAGCCCTCCTCGTTTTTGACCCTTGCGTGTCCTGATGCCGAATCCGCCTGCCTGACCACTCTGGCTGTTCTGATCTCTAGCCTGCCAATCCCCTTGCACTGTTTGGACTCAGACCTGAACATTGAACCCCTGCCTGTCCTGACCTCGAGCCTGCCTATCGCCTGGTACTGTTTGGACTCTAACCTGGTTAATGAACTCTAGCCTGTCCCTGACCTGCCTTTTGCCTACCCCTTTTTTATAATAAATATCAGAGCTCACCCATCTGCCTCCTGTGTCTGCATTTGGGTCTCATCTTGTTCCATTATAGATTGAATTGTACTACACCGGCTCCGACGCTCGTCAGATGTGGCAGGGCTTGCAAACTATTACGGACTACAAAGGGAAGCACAGCAGCGAGCTGCCCAGTGACACGAGCCTACTAGATGAACTAAATGACGTCTATTCTCACTTCGAGGCAAGCAACACTGAAGCATGTATGAGAGCAGCAGCTGTTCTGGACGACTGTGTGATCACGCTCTCCGTAGCCGATGTGAGTAAGACCTTTAAACAGGTCAAAAATCACAAGGCCGCAGGGCCAGACGGATTACCAGGATGTGTAGTCCGAGCATGCGCTGAACAACTGGAATGTGTATTCACTGACATTTTCAATCTATTCTTGACCGAGTCTGTAATACCAACATGTTTCAAGCAGACCACCATAGTCCCTGTGGTCAAGACCACCAGGTCCACCTGTGGTCAAGGCTCACATCAACACCATCATTCCAGAAACACTAGACCCATCCAATTTGCATACCGCCCCAACCGATCCACAGATGACGCAATCTCTATTGCACTCCACACTAACGGTTCCCACTTTTCCTCTTCTGTTTTTTTTGTGTAGTAAATATTTCAGTTATTTTAATTGTTTTTATTTTGTTTTTTTTCCTGTGACGAACATTGTGTTGCATTTCATGTCTGAAATGTGCTGCATAAATAAAGCTTGGTTTGATTCGATTAAGCCACCCGGCCATTCGCGCCGACAAAAAATGGCCTGTGGCTCAATCTAGTTGCCTAACCCTGGTGTATACTGAAAGATGAACTTAGCCCTCACGAGTATGACTAGCAACCTTAAGACTTCCAGTTTCTCCACAGTGCTGTATTGAGATGCTTGAATGATAAGACTTGTTCCAGTCTTGAGAACATTGGTAAGAGAAATGTATGATTGGGAAACGCTATCTTCTATACATGTTTGCTCACCTTGAACGATATCTCGTACTGCTCTCCGCCCCATATTTCCAAGCCAGTGTCGTAGCCACCCAGCTCCCAGAACCACCGACGGTTGACGGCAAAGAGACCTCCAGCCATCACTGGAGACCTGTAGGAGAGACAGAGAGAGAATCCATGTCTTTAGCTTGTCGGTAAAGTTATTTTCTAAATCTTCTGATCAGCACAAAACAATGTGGCGGTGTCCAGTTCATTTTGTGTCATAATGTGAGCATCTACTGCTACAGCTGTAGCTCTTAAGAGAGATAGACAGATAGAGAAACATCTACTGCTACAGCTGTAGCTCTTAAGAGAGATAGACAGATAGAGAAACATCTACTGCTACAGCTGTAGCTCTTAAGACAGATAGACAGATAGAGAAACATCTACTGCTACAGCTGTAGCTCTTAAGAGAGATAGACAGATAGAGAAACATCTACTGCTACAGCTGTAGCTCTTAAGAGAGATATACAGATAGAGAAACATCTACTGCTACAGCTGTAGCTCTTAAGAGAGATAGACAGATAGAGAAACATCTACTGCTACAGCTGTAGCTCTTAAGAGAGATAGACAGATAGAGAAACATCTACTGCTACAGCTGTAGCTCTTAAGAGCGATAGACAGATAGAGAAACATCTACTGCTACAGCTGTAGCTCTTAAGAGAGATAGACAGATAGAGAAACATCTACTGCTACAGCTGTAGCTCTTAAGAGAGATAGACAGATAGAGAAACAATGAGAGACAAAGAAATAATACAAGTGTTAGTTACTATGTTCAGATTTACTAAGTTAAAATAGTGCATAACATCCATATATTATAAGGTGACATTTGGTGTAATTCCAAGAAGTCATCTACACTTGCAGTCTTTGTGGTATCAGACAGATAAACGGGAGTTATTCTTTAACAAAAATATATTATGTAACATACCTAATCCCTTGAGCTGAGAAAAGTATGACATATGTAAAGTACATATATTGAAAGGTGGCATTTGAGCATCATAATTCAGAGACAATCATATTGCGGTCTTAGTGGAAGCATACGGAGAGAAATGACGTGGCCCTCACATGACCCGCATCTCTCTGTTGCCCCTGGATACGTAAATACACACCTTCTGAAACACCATCATACATATACTAAAAACATGCACGCAGACAGTCTCAAAGACTGCCATAAATCCCCTGGCTTGCAATAATAAAGGATGTTCCATTCAGGCTTATCTCAGTCAAAGCTTTCGTCCAATCACGGCAAAGAAATACCGACCCTCGCGCAATCGATAAACTTCACAAAGAGCTCAAGCAGTCAAAAATCCCCATGATTGACACTTGACATGGCTATTTGCCTGACATTTCACATTTCCCACTGCAGAATCTACAGAAAGATCAAAGCAGATGAGGGATTGGTGCACAGTAAGCAGTATCTACTCCAAGTAGAAGCAACTTCCTTCCTATCAACAACAAACTGCTTCTACTAAAAGTATTCTAATCCTTTCTCCCTGCCTATTCCTATTCTCCCTCCTTGCTTATTGTACTGCCCCAAACATGTGCTCATTGTACTGCCTCAAACCTGTGCTCATTGTACTGCCCCAAACCTGTGCTCATTGTACTGCCCCAAACCTGTGCTCATTGTACTGCCTCAAACATGTGCTCATTGTACTGCCTCAAACCTGTGCTCATTGTACTGCCTCAAACATGTGCTCATTGTACTGCCTCAAACCTGTGCTCATTGTACTGCCCCAAACCTGTGCTCATTGTACTGCCCCAAACCTGTGCTCATTGTACTGCCAAAAAACCTGTGCTCATTGTACTGCCTCAAACCTGTGTTCATTGTACTGCCTCAAACATGTGCTCATTGTACTGCCCCAAACCTGTGCTCATTGTACTGCCCCAAACCTGTGCTCATTGTACTGCCCCAAACCTGTGCTCATTGTACTGCCCCAAACCTGTGCTCATTGTACTGCCCCAAACCTGTGCTCATTGTACTGCCCCAAACCTGTGCTCATTGTACTGCCCCAAACCTGTGCTCATTGTACTGCCCCAAACCTGTGCTCATTGTACTGCCCCAAACCTGTGCTCATTGTACTGCCCCAAACCTGTGCTCATTGTTATTTCACACTCCCTTTCAGCAGGGCTTAAGCTCGGGGAGTGGATTTTGTTGGACCCTGACTTTGGCATGTTTGAATGTTTTTCCTTGTAGTTCTTCTTCGACGATGGTGGAGAATCAGAGTAATCCTCCGGGTAATGGGAAGAGCTCTTTTCCTGCGTTTGAGTCATTCCTCGGTAGCGACGAGGACGAGGCGCCAATCCTCTATGAAAGCGTGGGGGGGGGGGGTGAAAGTAGAGGAGGCCAAAAAAGGAAAACACCACAGCCCTTTGAATTACTGGGAGGGCGAAACGAGCGGCGGTGTCTTGATGCGAGGCTTGGATGGATGCGGCACGGCAGTGTGGAGGATAGGTCTAGCGTTTGCGCTGGGGAGCCGTTGAACTTGGGGTGTTTTGTGAACAAAAAATGCTCCGAATAAACAGCACCATGGCGCAAAGCCACAGCACAACAGCAAGCTTGACTCATTAAATCTCTTCACACCTCCTGATTCACAGAGAAAGCATCGCATTATTTGGGCATCTTAGTCAACAAAAAAAAGAGCTTAAAGCCAAGAAAGTTTTAAGCAGTCAAATCCAGAATAGCAAATGAGTTGTGGGAAGGATTGGATTTGGTGCTTAAGGTTAGGCCTCCACAGATGGACAGTCTTTCCTATCCGAAAAAACTGTTTGGTCTGACCCAATGATGAGTCAAAGGAACCAAATGCGCCTTGTTCCAATTTGTTTGTGTGTCTATGTATCTATGACAACCATGATCTGCCCGTGCAAAAAAACAAGACAAGAATACAAGTGAGGAATGAGCTTGTGTGTGGTGGTGAAGACAGAGCCAGACGGAGGGAGCTCAGTGCAGAAATCTATTTACTCAGCGGGTAATACCCTCCGGCCTGCTTCCCTCCAATTTAATAAAGCACTGAAATATACCAGTCCACTCAATTAAAGGAGCTAATGGAGGAGCAAGATGAAATCATTATATATTTGATCTTCTTAGCAGCCTTGCCAACAAAGCTGAAAAACACGAGATAACATAGTTTATTTGTCGTTGACACTACAACTTCCGGTGAAGGTGGTTGGAAAGAGGGATTAGACAAAATGCAGAGCTAACTCACGTAAT